>NC_142443.1:52499852-52650735 GCF_059453495.1 Arachis ipaensis
TAAAGGGTTGATCAGATCCTCTTGGCTCCATCCATCTTTGGTTGCTCTGACCTTGATGCATGTTCCTGTTATAACTTCCATTCCTTTCAATAACATTAGAACCAAACTCAAAGCAAAAGGGGTGAGAATTCATATTAGCTAAAAGAAATAAAGAGGGGAAAATAAAAGCAAATAAACAAGTAAAAGAAAAATATTTACAATAACCAATAATAAGGCACACGATTGCAGTTCCCCGGCAACGGCGCCATTTTGAAAGAGCAGAAGACTGATAGTTTAGAGGTTATAGTAAACTCTCGTTGCAAGTATAGTTACTAAACCAAGCAATCAACCTTTCTAACAAACGTTTTGGTTGTCACAAGTAACAAATCCTTAAATAAATTGATAACTGAAGTATTCAAACCTCAGGTCGTCTTCTCAAGGAACTGCAGGGAAGTATGTTCTTATTATTGGTTACGGAGATTGTAAATTGGGGTTTTGAGAATGAGGAGTGAATAGTATAATTAGCAATTAAAGTAAATGAAGGGCAAGTAATTTAAATGGCAAGTAAAATAAATAAATGACTGTAAATAAACTTTTGGCAAGGTATGAGAAATTAGAGGTCCTATCCTAGTTATCCTTATCAATGATGATGAGAATGGAATCTTAATTCCACTTTGTTGAACCTTACCAAGATAAAGGAAGGTCAAGGGATTAATTGGTTTGATCTTTGAATCCTATTTATTTCCTAAGAAAAGATTGGGATTATTGAAGTTCAATTCAATTAACAAAGATAACAATTATCGTTCATGTTTGAGTTTGATAACTCCTGAGTTACTGATTTCTTAACCAAGACCAAAAAGGAGAAAAGTAAATCTACTGGAATAAAAATGTCTTTAGATGGGAATAACAATAATGTAAATAAGAGAAAGCAATATTAAACTGAAATACCTCAAATAACATTAATTCAAAAGAGTAATCTGTAACATGGAAGAATTCATAAATTAACTTGCAACATCAAATAACCAACTAAAGTGATGGAATGAATAAAAAGTAAAAGGGAAGCTTAAAGTAAAAGAACATTGAATCTGGGATCGAGAGTCACTCCTAAAACTAAGGGAAATCCTAAATCCTAATCCTAAGAGAGAGGAGAGAATCTCCCACTCAAAACTAAATATAAATCATGAAACCTAAACTAAAGTGGTCTCTCCTTGAATGGATGCATTCCCCCACTTCATAACCTCTGGTCTATGCCTTCTGGACTTGGATTTGGGCCAAAAAGGGCATCAGAATTCGCTGGGAGTGTTTTTTGCAATTTTTGGTGCGTGGCCTTTGTCACGCGTCCGCGTGAGTCACGCGGTCGCGTCATTCGGAGTTTTCCTTGTCACGCGGTCGCGTCAGTCAGGCGGCCGTGTCATATGTGTTCTGCTCAAGGCGCGCGGTCGCGTCAGTTATGCAGTCACGTCGCTGCTTCTTCGCGCTTGGCATGCGTCCGCGTCGCCCATGCGGTTGCGTGGATGCCAGTTTCTTTACAAACTCCATTTTATGCTTTGCTTCCATTTTTGTATGTTTCCTTTCCATCCTTTAAGTCATTCCTGCCTTAGAAGATCTGAAACTACTCAACACACTAATCACGGCATCGAATGGAAATAAAGGTAATTAAAATAATTAATTTTAAAGCATAGGCAACATGTTTTTCACATACATCATATAATAAGGAAGGGAAAGTAAAACCATGCAATTAATATGAATAAGTGGGTGAAGGATTGAATAAATCACTCAAACATTTTATAAACTTGCAAGACAATTAATAATTCAAACAGAGATATATGTCAATGAGCTATTGAACCATCACTGGATTTTCTGTTTAGTCTCTAGTCACTCAGTGTTTATTGGGTTAATCACTCTATTCTTCTTTTTATTCTTACTTTCTATAATTTGTTCTTCATCTAACCAATCAACAATTATATAATTTAGACATACCAAAAATCATGAGGTCTTTAGTTAAGGTTGTAATGGGGCCAAGGTAAAGGTAAGGGTATATGTATAGGGCTAAGTGAGCTAATAAGTGAATCCTTAATTAGTCTAAGATCTCACCTAACATACATACTTTGTAAAGCAAGGCTTCTTTTACCTATTTTCCCATATTTTCCCACTTTTGATGTTACATGCTCATGTTTCAATGTTTATTATTTTTATCCCATGTGCATTGCTTTATTTCACATTTGGGGAACTCTTTTGTGTCCCCTTTATTTAAATACTGAAGAATAAATAATAAAATTTTTTTAATGCACATGGTAATTCAATTAATTTGATTTTACATGAGCATGCTTCCCAAAACTCTTTATTTTGAATTATTTTATTCTTTTCAACTTTTCTACCCTTTTGTTTTTATCATCCATATTCCCAATAGGTTTTCCCACATTTAAACCATACATACTTCCTATCTTAAGCTAACCAAGGATTCAACTTGGAATTTTTATTTTGTTTTTCTGGTTAAGGCTAGTAATGTGGTTTATAGAAAAAAGGGATTTAAAGGCCCAAGGGGCTAACAAGGGTGATGTAAAAGGGTAAGCTATTTTGGGATAAGTGAGCTAAAATCAAATAATGGCCTCAATCACTCTCTTGGTATGTATTTCTATTCTATAATCGGACATATAGATTAAAACAAAGTAAAGAACATCAGAATAAAAAAGAAGGGCGGAACACACATGAATAAAATATTATGGTTTGAATGTAACCATACAATTAAGCTCAAAACTCACAGGCTGTGTGTTCTCTAGCTCAAGAATCATTTATCACTTATGTATGTCATGTAAGTTTAGTGAAAAATTCCCATTATTCTCAATGTAAAACTTATATTGAATGGCTTTAAAGTTCTAGTGTTTCTCCTTGATGAAATGTTGTTAACTAACTAACATGTAATGCTATATATACAAGGTGTGTGGATTGTTTCTATTGTGTTCAAGTTCCTAGTTTACTTCCTTTTTATATTTTTCAATTTAAACTAAGCTATCTTATGCTAAAAAGGGTAAACTATACTAATTAATCCACAATTTCTATAACTAATAAGTTAGAATTGCAACTAAAACTAAATGGCTAAAATATGACTAAAATGCAAAATAGAATAAATACATAAAAATAGCAATATATAAAAGTACTGAGAAAATAAAAAATAAAAATACAGAAAAGTAGCAAAAATAAATAAAAAGAGTATGTAGTGGTTCATCAAAAAAAGAACGCCAGAGATGGAAACCTCCCCACACTTAAAATGTAGCATCGTCCCCGATGCTCACTCAAGCAGGGTGTGAAGGGGTGTCATCACTGGAAGGGTGGGTAGCTGGGGTCTCTGTGGTGGTGGTCTGAGGATCAGCCTGCTACAGAGGAGGTGCTGACTGGATAGGGATCTCGGGGTCTACAGCCTAAATCTGAGGCGGAGCCTCCTGATGTGATGCTGCCTGTTGGGTGCCTACCTGCTCTGCCTCGTGCTGTGGGTGAGTCTCTGCCTTGTGATCATCCGCCTCCTCCTCAGATGCCTCGGATGGTGTGTCAGGCTCGAAGGGGATGTTGCCAGAGCGTATCATCAGCTTCAGGTGCTCATAGCGTCGCTTGTTGCGATGCTCCATTTGCTCAAGCCGTCGAAATAGGCGGTGCACTAGAGGAGGGGCAGGTAGAGGTGTAGTGGTGGTGGCAGGGGTAGCTGGGGTAGCTGTGGAAGAAGAGGGGCCAGCAAATGGTGTAGAGGGGGGAAGAAGAAAGAAGAAGAAGAAGAAAGGAGGGGGAAGTGGAGGGGTTTGGAGAGGGGGGCGCGACTGATAGGGTTCGCGTGACTGGGGGGGTTATAATTTGAATCCACGTGATCGCGTGGGGCACGCGGTCGCGTGGTTGGGGCGAAAAGGTGGTTAACGCGATCGCGTAGGTGATGCGATCGCGTGGAGGGCAAAAAGAGTGAATGACGCGATCGCCTGGGGCATGTGATCGCGTCGCTGGCATTTGTGCAAAACGCACGAATCCAGCGTCGTTTCAGCGCAACTCTCTGTCTCCTTTTGGGGTGTTGTGTAATCCTATGCGACACAATCGCGTCGCTCACGCTGTCGCGTGGGATTGATGTTGTGCAAGTGACGCGATCGTGTGAGTGACGCGATCGCGTGGGTCAATTGTGCGAAACGCACAATGGCCTCACGATTCCAGCCTAACGTTCTGGACGTTGGATCTTTACGCCGATCTCCAGGGCACGTGGTCGCATGAACGACGCGGTCGCGTGGGAAGTGTTTTTCGCAACTTGACGCGATCGCATGAGTGATACGGTCGCGTCGCGCACCCTTTTTTTTATGCAGTATGCAGAATGCAATGATTAATATGAATGAGATGCAAAACTCCAGGTTCAATATAATAAAATAAAATAAAACTTGAAAACAAATAAAACTAAATAAAAATTGAAAAAGGGACGATCATACCATGGTGGGTTGTCTCCCACCTAGCACTTTTAGTTAAAGTCCTTAAGTTGGACATTGGATGAGCTTCCTGTTATGGCGGCTTATGCTTAAATTCATCCAGAAATCTCCACCAATGCTTGGAATGCCAATATCCTCCGGGGTCCCAAACTAGGCACGTGAAGCTTCTGAGCAGCTTCAAACAGATTTTCAGGCTCCCGGGGTGACGAATGTCAGCACAGATTCAAGGATCCCAAACTTTACTTTTGAATCTGACTTCGTCTTGATCTATACTTTTCCATCCGGGCGGTTTAGAGATTAGATTCTCACCAGGATAACCAAACGTTTTCCGAGATCCATCCGATTGATCATGATGCCAATCCGTGCACTTTAAGTTGAAGCGTGGAACCTTATTGAACCTTGTGCACCAGCTCTGAGTACGAGCCATTTCTCGCTTAATCTTAAAGCCGCAGAGAGCTCTAAGCGGGCCATCTGTTTCAAGCAAACCATATTCAAGTGGAAAAATAAAGCTAAAGGTTAAGGATTGTACCCACTTGAAACTTGTATTGGGTGGTAATGGCCTTGGGATAGGTGGTTCCAGTGGTTCTGTGAGTTCTACTCTCTTGTGCTCTTCTGTGAAATTCTCCATTTCTTTGCAAAATTCTTAAAACATATCCATGTCCTGATCAAAGTCATCTATGTCTTCCTCATCACTTAAGTCATAGAATGGAGGTTGAGAGAAATCTACCTCCGTATCATCTTCATTTTTACTTGGGGAAGATTCTTCGATCTCAGAGAATTCACTTGCGGATGCAAGCTCATTACTAGGAGAACTTGACTTGTGACTATCATCATCAAGGAAATCTGCTTCTTGGGTTATTCTGTCTAGTTCTTCATGAAAGACTTGCTCTGGGGATTGCGCACAATCCTCTTTAGCATCAATTGTAACATCCTGGACAGAATGCTCCACAACCTTGGATTCCCATGGAGGTTCAGTGTCTCCTATGTCTTCAACCAACTCTTCTTCTTCAATAATGATAGCTTCCTCTACTTGTTCTAGTACGAAGCCATGCTCTGTCTTGTCCACTGGAGTTTCTAGTATCTCCTTCATACTACGCTCTTCGTTAGATTGTCCACATGGGGCTGTGGAATGTCCTTGAATGTTCGAACGTCTAGAAGATAATTGACTTACTGCTTGCTCCAGTTGATGAAGGGTTGTTTGAAGTCGATTTAGTGTTTCCTTGAGGTGAACCTCTAATTCTCAGGGTGATAGATTTGGATATGGTACAGGGGTAAGTGGTGGTGTTTAGGAGTGATTGGATTGGAACTGGGGTAAATGAGGATCATGTGGTGGCGAATGGTGAAAAGGAGCTTGTGAGTGTGGTGGTTCGAAGTTACGTTGAGAGGGTGGTCAATAAGCACAGGGTGGGGCTTGTTGGTAATTTCAAGGTTGTCCACCATGTCGATTTGCTTGGTATGCATTGTAGAATGGTCTTTGTCCATGATACCTTGGAGGGCGTTGTTGCCTAAAGGGTTTATCAGATCCTCTTGGCTCCATCCATATTTGGTTGCTCTGACCTTGATGCATGTTTCTGTTATAACTTCCATTCCTTTCAATAACATTAGAACCAAACTCAAAGCGAAAGGGGTGAGAATTCATAGTAGCTAAAAGAAATAAAGAGGGGAAAATAAAAGCAAATAAACAAGTAAAAGAAAAATATTTACAATAACCAATAATAAGGCACACGATTGCAGTTCCCCGGCAACGGCGCCAATTTGAAAGAGCAGAAGACTGATGGTTTAGAGGTTATAGTAAACTCTCGTTGCAAGTATAGTTACTAAACCAAGCAATCAACCTTTCTTACAAATGTTTTGGTTGTCACAAGTAACAAACCCCTAAATAAATTGATAACCTAAGTATTCAAACCTCGGGTCATCTTCTCAAGAAACTGCAGGGAAGTATGTTCTTATTATTGGTTATGGAGATTGTAAATTGGGGTTTTGAGAATGAGGAGTGAATAGTTTAATTAGAAATTAAAGTAAATGAAGAGCAAGTAATTTAAATGGCAAGTAAAATAAATAAATGACCGTAAATAAACTTTTGGCAAGGTATGAGAAATTAGAGGTCCTATCCTAGTTATCCTTATCAATGATGATGAGAATTGAATCTTAATTCTACTTTGTTGACCCTTACCAAGATAAAGGAAGGTCAAGGGATTAATTGGTTTGATCTTCGAATCCTATTTATTTCCTAAGAAAAGATTGGGATTATTGAAGTTCAATTCAATTAACAAAGATAACAATTATCATTCATGTTTGAGTTTGATAACTCCTGAGTTACTGATTTCTTAACCAAGACGAAAAAGGAGAAAAGTAAATCTACTGGAATAAAAATGTCTTCAGATGGGAATAACAATAATGTAAATAAGAGAAAGCAATATTAAAATGAAATACCTCAAATAACATTAATTCAAAGATGTAATCTGTAAAGATGTAATCTGTAAAGATGTAATCTGTAACATTGAAGAATTCATAAATTAAATTGCAAAAGTAAATAAAAAGGAATATTGAACCTGGGATCGAGAGTCACTCCTAAAACTAAGAGAAATCCTAAATCCTAATCCTAAGAGAGAAGAGAGAGGAGAGAACCTCTCTCTAAACTAAATCTAAATCGTGAAAACTAAACTAAAGTGGAGACTCCCTCTGAATGATGCATTCCCCCACTTGATAACCTCTGGTCTATGCCTTCTGGACTTGGATTTGGGCCAAAAAGGGGCTTCAGAATTTGCTGGGAGCATTTTCTGCAATTTCTGGTGCTTGGCCTCTATCACGCGTCTGCGTGGGTCACGCGGTCGCGTCTTTCGGAATTTTCCTTGTCTCGCGGTCGCGTCAGTTATGTGGCCGCGTCATATGTGTTCTGCTTAAGGCACGTGGTCGCGTCAGTCATGCGGCCGCATCACTGCTTCTTCGCGCTTGGCATGCGTCCGCGTCGCCCATGCGATCGCGTGGCTGCCAGTTTCTTCAAAAACTCCGTTTTATGCTTTCCTTCCATTTTTGTATGTTTCCTTTCCATCCTTTAAGTCATTCCTGCTTTAGAAGATCTGAAACTACTCAACACACCAATCACGGCATCGAATGGAAATAGAGGTAATTAAAATAATTAATTTTAAAGCATAGGAAACATGTTTTTCACATACATTACAATCCCCATTACAATCCCCCCTTTCCCTCTCTTCCTCCAAACAGCAGCCACCGCCGCCACGCCACCCTCTTCCACCGTGCCGGACGCGACCGCCGTCATCCCCAGCCACCTTTCTGCCCACTCTCCTCAATTCGCCTACCAGGATGTCGGACTCCCACAGAAAAGGGAAAGGAAAGGCAACAACTGCCAAATGAAAAAGAGGAGAAGCCTCTATGTCTATCATAGATCTCATGCATGATGCCTCCTTGCGGGAGAAAAATTTTACCCCGCAGGAGAAGGCCGACCAGCTTATCCCTGCCACTGATCCAGTAAAGTTCGCAAACCGATACTGTGAGCTGAGGTATCCGGTGTTTGCAGCCTCCAGGAACCTATACTTGGAGAGAACTTTGAAGATCCCAGAAGAACTTCAGCAATACGCCTCTGAGCAAATCAAACAAAGAGGCTGGTTCTTCCTAGAAAGACTCCTGACTGAGGTTAATGCATCTTGGGTTTGGGAATTCTACTGCAATTACTTCAAAACTTCCCTAGATGCAGTGAACCTTAGAGGAAAGCGGATTCTAATCACTGAAGAGGCCATTGAAGAAGTTCTTAAGCTTCTGCCTAAAACTGATCAGCTGGACGGTTATCAGAAAGCTGAGGAAGATATGCGCTTCATGCGATTTGATTGGGATGCAGTCAAGGCCAGGATAGCCCTTGACCCTACCGTTCCTTGGATTATGGGTCAGAACACCACCATGCCAAAGGGAATCAAGCGGATTTACCTGAATGATGAGGCTCAACTATGGCATCAGATACTTGGCAACTTCAGTATGCCGAGTACTCACGAGACTGAGATACCAGCCGCTATGATCACCCTCCTTTGGTGTGTGATGGAGGGTAAGGACCTGTACCTGCCACACTTTATCCGGTACTATATGGCCAGGGTCCACGTCCGAGGCACTCTTCCCTTTCCTTATCTAATTACACAGCTAGGACGTCGAGCTGACGTGCCTTGGGAGGATGCTGATGAGAAGCCACCTGCTGCAGAATGCAAGAAGATTATCCCTCACAGCAGGAACTTTCTGGCTTTGGGCTACAGACCTCCATTAATCACAGCTACTGCTGAGACAGCCACACCATCTGCCGGCCCCTCTTCTTCTACAGCTACCCCTGCCACCATCGCTGCACCTCCACCTGCCCAAGAGCCCATCTATCATCTAGTGCACCGCCTGCTTCGACGGCTTGACCAGATGGAGCGTCGCAACAAGCGACGCTATGAGCACCTGAAGCTGATGATACGCTCTGGCGACATCTCCTCTGATCCTGACACACCATCCGAGGCATCTGAGGAGGAGGCGGATGATCACGAGGCAGAGACTCACCCACAGCACGAGGTAGAGCAGGCAGGCACCTAGCAGACAGCATCACATCAAGAGGCTCTGCCTCAGATTCAGGCTGTAGACCCCGAGATCCCTATCCAGTCAGCACCTCCTCTACAGCAGGCTGATCCTCAGACCACCACCACAGAGACCCCAGCTACCCACCCTTCCAGTGATGACACCCCTTCACACCCTGCTTGAGTGAGCATCGGGGACGATGCTTGGTGCACGAATTGTGAATCACACTTTTCACAACTCGTACCACTAACCAGCAAGTGCACTGGGTCGTCCAAGTAATACCTTACGTGAGTAAGGGTCGAATCCCACAGAGATTGTTGGATTGAAGCAATCTATGGTTATTTTGTAAATCTTAGTCAGGAAGTCAATTATGTTTATCAGTTGAATTGTGAATAACCAAGAGAGCATAAATTAAAGGTTACTTGTTGTGCAGTAATGGAGAATATGTTGGAGTTTTGGAGATGCTTTGTCTTCTGAATCTCTGCTTTCCTCTGTCTTCTGATTCACGCACGCACGTCCTCCTATGGCAAGCTGTGTGTTGGTGGATCACCGTTGTCAATGGCTACCTTCCATCCTTCCAGTGAAAACTACGCTCACGCGCTCTGTCACAGCACGGCTAATCACCGGTTGGTTCTCGATCCGGTTGGAATAGGATTTACTATCCTTTTGCGTCTGTCACTAACGCCCAGCCTTCAGGAGTTTGAAGCTCGTCACAGTCATTCAATCCTTGAATCCTACTCGGAATACCACAGACAAGGTTTAGACTTTCCGGATTCTCATGAATGCCGCCATCAGTTCTAGCTTATACCACGGAGATTCTGATTAAGGAATCTAAGAGATACTCATTCAATCGGATATAGAACGGAGGTGGTTGTCAGGCACACGTTCGTGGTTTGAGGAAGGTGATGAATGTCACAGATCATCGCCTTCATCACAGTTAAGCGCGAATGAACATCTTAGATAGGAACAAGCGTGTTTGAATGGAAAACAGAAATACTTGCATTAATTCATCGAGACACAGCAGAGCTCCTTACCCCCAACAATGGGGTTTAGAGACTCATGCCATCAGAGAATACAAAGTTTAGATCTAAAATGTCATGAGATACAAAATAAGTCTCTAAAAGTTGTTTAAATACTAAACTAGTAGCCTAGGTTTACAAAAATTGGATAAACTATGATGGATGATGCAGAAATTCACTTCTGGGGCCTACTTCTGTGTGCTGGGGCCCACTTGGTGTGTGCTGGGGCTGAGACTTAAGCAATTCACGTGCAGAGGCCATTTGTGGAGTTGAACGCCAGTTTTTGTGCCAGTTTGGGCGTTCAACTCCAGTTTTTGATCCTTTTCTGGCGCTAGACGCCAGAATTGGACAGAGGACTGGCGTTGAACGCCAGTTTACGTCATCTATTCTTGTGCAAAGTATGGACTATTATATATTGCTGGAAAGCCCTGGATGTCTACTTTCCAACGCAATTGGAAGCACGCCATTTCGAGTTCTGTAGCTCCAGAAAATCCACTTTGAGTGCAGGGAGGTCAGAATCCAACAGCATCAGCAGTCCTTTTTCAGCCTGAATCAGATTTTTGCTCAGCTCCTTCAATTTCAGCCAGAAAAATACCTGAAATTACAGAAAAACACACAACTCATAGTAAAGTCCAGAAATATGAATTTTTCCTAAAAACTAATAGAAATAGACTAAAAACTAACTAAAACATACTCAAAACTATATGAAATTATCCCCAAAAAGCGTATAAAATATCCGCTCATCACAACACCAAACTTAAACTGTTGCTTATCCTCAAGCAACTAGAAAAATAAAATAGAAGACTAATAGGTTGAGAAGCAATAATATCTCAGAGTTTTTGATTGAAGCTCAGATCCTAATTAGATGAGCGGGACTAGTAGCTTTTTGCTTCTGAACAGTTTTGGCATCTCACTTTATCCATTGAAACTCAGAGTGATTGGCATCTATAGGAACTCAGAATTCAGAAAGTGTTATTGATTCTCTTAGTTCAGTGTGATGATTCTTGAACACAGCTTCTTTATGAGTCTTGGCCGTGGCCCTAAGCACTTTGTTTTCCAGTATTACTACCGGATACATAAATGCCACAGACACATAACTGGGTGAACCTTTTCAGATTGTGACTCAGCTTTGCTAAAGTCCCCAATTAGAGGTGTCCAGAGTTCTTAAGCACACTCTTCTTTTTGCTTTGGACCTTGACTTTAACCGCTCAGTCTCAAGTTTTCACTTGACACCTGCACGCCACAAGCACATGGTTAGGGACAGCTTGGTTTAGCCGCTTAGACCAGGATTTTAGTCCTTTAGGCCCTCCTATCCACTGATGCTCAAAGCCTTGGGATCCTTTTTATTTGCCCTTGCCTTTTGGTTTTAAGAGCTTTTGGCTTTTTCTGCTTGCTTTTTTTTTTTTCTGCAAGCTTTGTTCTTTGCTGCTTTTTCTTGCTTCAAGAATCATTTTTATGATTTTTCAGATTATCAATAACATGTCTCATGTTCATCATTCTTTCAAGAGCCAACATATTTAACAGTCTTAAACAACAAATTCAAAAGACATATGCACTGTTCAAGCATTCATTCAGAAGATAGAAAGCATTGCCACCACATTTAACCAATTAGAATTTCTTTTATTAAACTCGAAATTTTATTGCTTCTTATTCAAAAGATCTACTATTTTATTCATGTTTAATGATGATGAGAAAAATAAACTATAGCTTAATTGGAGATAAAATCAAATAGATACTAATTACTATTATATGACTTCTAAGGTAAACTTTTATAAGGACACTGTCACAGAGTTAAGGCAGAAATTGGAAATTAACAACCTTTATTCTGGGGGCACGGGGGTTCCTCTGACCCTTGGGATGCTTGGTACTACAAGGGAAGACTTTTGGCGCTTCAGTTCCCTTAAGTCACGCCCCTGCTCCTCTTGTTCTTTAAACATATATGTCAGCATTTGACTGTGTTCCTTTTGTTGTTTTATTATTTGCTCCATAGCTTCCTGTATCTTGGTGACAGACGTCTCAAGATATTCCCAATATTCCGCTTGAGGAATCTCTGGGAGGAATTCCTGTGCTCTCTTCTTGATGGGATCCTCCTGTGCTTGTTGTCTCTCCATTGATGCTTTGGTGATTGACTTTTCAATTAAGATATATTCAGTTATTCCCATCCTTACTCCAGCGTCCTTGCAGAGCAGAGAAATCACGCTTGGATAAGCCAACCTGGCCTCTTTTGAATTTTTGTTAGCAATCTTGTAGAGTTCAGTGGAGATCAGCTGATGAACCTCCACTTCCTTCCCCATCATGATGCAATGAATCATCACTGCTCTTTTAACTGTGACTTCAGATCGGTTGCTAGTGGGCAACAGAGAACGCCCAATGAAGTCCAGCCATCCTCTGGCAACTGGTTTGAGATCCTCTCTCTTGAGTTGATTTGGGACGCCCTTTGTGTTGGTGGTCCACCTGGCTCCAGGGATACATATGTCCTCTAGAATTTTATCCAGGCCAATGTCTGCTCTCATCATCCTCCTGTTGAAGGAGTCTGGATCATCCTTTAGCTGAGGTAGCTTTAATATCTCTCTGAACTTGTCAGGGGTGGTGTGAACAATCTTTCCCCTGACCGTGGTCCGAAATTCATAATAGGCAGTTCCAGATAGTTTTTGCTTGTTAGTCTACCACATATTAGCATAGAACTCCTGGACCATGTTCTTTCCTACTTTCGTTTCAGGATTAGCTAGGACTTCATAGTTCCTGATTCGAATTTGTTCCTGGATCTCCGGATATTCATCTTCTTTCAGATCGAATCTAACTTTCGGGATCACTGATCTCAGACCCATTACTTTAAGATAATGGTCTGAATGTTCTTTAGATAAGAACTTCCCTTGATTCCAAAGTGGTTTTGGAACGCTCTCTTTCTTGCCTCTTGGAGTGGATTGTTTTCCTTTGGGAGCCATGATCTTAGTGATCTCGGATAAACACACCAAACTTAGATGTTTGCTTGTCCTCAAGCAAAAGAAAAGAAAGGAGAGGGATAGAAGGAGATTGAGGTGCACTTGTTGATGAGGAGGGGGGAGGCCGAACCCAATTTTAAAGGGGTGGGGGGTGGGTTTTCGAAAAATTGGAAGAGATAAGATAAAAAGATTGAGTTGAAAAAGATAAGATAGAAGATAGAGTTTAATTTTGAAAAGATATGATAGATTTTTGAAAAAGATAACTCTGAATTTTGAAAAAGATAATATGGATATTTGAAAAAGATATGAATTAGTTGAAAAGATTTTTGAGTGAAAAAGATAGATTTGTTTTCAGAAAAGATTTTGAAAAGAGTTGGATTGAATTTGGGAAGATGGATTTTTTTTGAAATTAAGGATTTTAGAAATCAGGGTTCTTGACATGTTCATGTAAAAATCATGCATTGAAGCATAAAATTTGAAATTAAAATGGAAATACGTGTGGGATAAATGGATTTGGCTCCTCCCTGTCTTCCTGGCGTTTGAACGCCCAAACACTGCTTGTTTTGGGCGTTCAACGCCCAAATGCTGATCTCCTGGGCATTCAGCGCCCAGTTGCTGCCATTACTGGCGTTCAACGCCCATTGGGTGCCTGTTTCTGGCGTTGAACGCCCAGATTGCTGCCCTTACTGGCGTTCAGCGCCCAGTGGATGCCCATTTTGGGCGCTGAACGCCCAAAATGCCCCTTTACTGGCGTTTTCTTGCCATTGAGCTCCCTATCTCTGTTTTGTGTGCAGATTCCTTCTGTAACCCTGTAAACTTATACAAATGATTCTGTACCTTAGTGTCAGTGAACTTTATATAAACAAATAAAAATAAAAATAGGGCAAAAATGCTTAGAGGATTGATGCCCCATGGCTGGGTTGCCTCCCAGCAAGCGCTTCTTTATTGTCTTTAGCTGGACCTTGCTGAGCTTTTAATCTAGCTTCAGCCTTGAGCATTCTTGCTCAATGTTGCCTTCAAGATAATGCTTGATTCTCTGTCCATTGACAATGAACTTCTTATCAGAATCAATATCTTGAAGCTCCACATAACCATATGGTGACACACTTGTAATCACGTATGGTCCCCTCCACTGGGATTTCAGTTTCCCGGGGAATAGCCTGAGTCTAGAGTTAAACAACAGGACCTTCTGTCCTGGTTCAAAGATTCTAGATGACAGCTTTCTGTCATGCCATTTTTTTTATTTTTCTTTATAAAGCTTGGCATTTTCGAAAGCTGTGAATCTGAATTCCTCTAGCTCATTTAGCTGGAGCAATCGTTTTTCTCCTGCTAATTTGGCATCAAAGTTTAGGAATCTGGTTGCCCAGTAGGCCTTATGTTCCAGTTCCACGGGCAAGTGGCATGCCTTACCATACACGAGTTGGTATGGAGAGGTCCCTATAGGGGTCTTGAATGCTGTTCTGTAAGCCCACAGAGCATCATCCAAGCTCCTTGCCCAATCCTTTCTACGGGTATTTACTGTCCGTTCCAGGATTCTCTTTAATTCTCTGTTAGAGACTTCAGCTTGCCCATTGGTTTGTGGATGATATGGGGTGGCCACTTTGTGGCAAATTCCATACCGAACCATGGCAGAGTAAAGCTGTTTATTGCAGAAGTGAGTGCCCCCATCACTGATTAACACTCTAGGGACACCAAACCTGCTAAAGATATGTTTCTGGAGGAACTTCAGCACTGTTTTAGTATCATTGGTGGGTGTGGCAATAGCCTCAACCCATTTTGATACATAGTCAACTGCCACCAGAATATAAGTGTTTGAATATGATGGTGGAAAAGGTCCCATGAAGTCAATTCCCCATACGTCAAACAACTCAATTTCCAAGATTCCTTGTTGAGGCATGGCGTAACCATGAGGCAGATTACCAGCTCTTTGGCAACTGTCACAATTACGTACAAACTCTCGGGAATCTTTATAGAGTGTGGGCCAATAGAAGCCACATTGGAGGACCTTGGTGGCTGTTCGCTCACCTCCGAAATGGCCTCCATATTGAGATCCGTGGCAATGCCATAGGATTCTCTGTGCTTCCTCTCTGGGGACACACCTACGGATAATTCCGTCTGCACATCTCTTAAAGAGATAGGGTTCATCCCACAAGTAGTACTTTGCATCAGTAACTAATTTCTTCTTTTGTATTCTATTGTACTCCTTGGGTATGAACCTTGCAGCTTTATAGTTTGCAATATCGGCAAACCATGGTGCTTCCTGAATGGCAAATAGATGCTCATCAGGGAACGTCTCAGAGATCTCAAGAAAGGGGAGGGACGTCCCTTCCACTGGCTCTATCCGGGACAGATGATCAGCCACTTGGTTCTCTGTCCCTTTTCTGTCTCTTATTTCTATATCAAACTCTTGCAGAAGCAATACCCATCTGATGAGCCTGGGTTTTGAATCCTGCTTTGTGAGTAGATATTTAAGAGCAGCATGGTCAGTATACACAATCACTTTTGATCCTACTAAGTAGGATCTGAACTTGTCAATGGCGTAAACCACTGCAAGTAGTTCTTTTTCTGTGGTTGTGTAATTTTTCTGGGCATCATTTAGAATGCGACTGGCATAATAAATGACATGCAGAAGCTTGTCATGCCTCTGTCCCAATACTGCACCAATAGCATGATCACTGGCATCACACATTAGCTCAAATGGTAATGTCCAGTCTGGTGCAGAAATGACTGGTGCTGTGACCAGCTTAGCTTTCAGCATTTCAAACGCCTGCAGGCACTTTGTGTCAAACACAAATGGCATGTCAGCAGCTAGCAGATTGCTTAGAGGTTTTGCGATTTTTGAAAAATCCTTTATAAACCTCCTATAGAATCCTGCATGCCCCAGAAAGCTTCTGATTGCCTTAACATTGGCAGGTGGTGGTAATTTTTCAATTACCTCTATTTTTGCTTGATCCACCTCTATTCCCTTGTTTGAGATTTTATGCCCAAGAACAATTCCTTCAGTCACCATGAAGTGACACTTTTCCCAGTTTAAAACTAGGTTGGTCTCTTGGCATCTTTTCAGAACAAGTTTCAGGTGATCAAGACAGGAGCTGAATGAGTCTCCATATACTGAGAAGTCATCCATGAAGACTTCCAGAAATTTTTCCACCATGTCAGAGAAATTAGAGAGCATGCATCTCTGGAAGGTTGCAGGCGCATTACATAGTCCAAATGGCATCCTTCTATAAGCAAACACTCCAGATGGGCATGTGAATACTGTTTTCTCTTGATCCTGGAGATCCACTGCAATCTGGTTATAGCCTGAATAGCCATCCAAAAAGCAGTAATAATCATGACCTGCTAGTCTCTCTAGCATCTGGTCTATGAATGGTAAAGGAAAATGATCCTTTCTGGTGGCTGTATTGAGCCTTCTGTAGTCAATACACATGCGCCACCCTGTAACTGTTCTTGTTGGAACCAGTTCATTTTTTTCATTATGAATCACTGTCATGCCTCCCTTTTTTGGGACGACTTGAACAGGGCTCACCCAGGGGCTATCAGAAATAGGATAAATAATCCCAGCCTCTAGTAACTTGGTGACCTCTTTCTGCACCACTTCCTTCATGGCTGGATTTAGCCGCCTCTGTGGTTGAACCACTGGTTTGGCATTGTCCTCCAATAGGATTTTGTGCATGCATCTAGCTGGGCTTATGCCCTTAAGGTCACCTATGGACCACCCAAGAGCTGTCTTGTGTGTCCTTAGCACTTGAATAAGTGCTTCCTCTTCCTGTGAATTTAAAGCAGAGCTTATGATCACTGGAAAAGTGTCATCTTCTCCCAGAAATGCATATTTCAAGGATGGTGGTAGTGGCTTGAGCTCGGGTTTAGGAGGTTTTTCCTCTTTCAGAAGAAAGTTCAGAGGCTCTTTCATGTCCTCTGAATCCTCCAAATCAGGCTGAACATCTTTAAAGATGTCTTCCAACTCTGATTCGAGACTCTCAGCCATGTTGATCTCTTCTACCAAAGAGTCAATGAGATCAACTTTCATGCAGTCTGTTGATGTGTCTGGATGCTGCATGGCTTTGACAGCGTTCAACTTAAACTCATCATCATTGACTCTCAGGGTTATTTCCCCCTGTTGGACATCAATGAGGGATCGTCCAGTTGCTAGGAAGGGTCTTCCTAGAATGAGAGTAGCACTCTTGTGCTCCTCCATTTCCAGCACAACAAAGTCAGTGGGAAAGGCGAATGGCCCAACTCTGACAATCATGTCCTCAATCACGCCTGATGGGTATTTAGTGGAACCATCAGCAAGTTGGAGACATATCCGGGTTGGTTTAACTTCTTCAGTTAAGCCAAGCTTCCTGATAGTGGATGCAGGTATCAGGTTGATGCTTGCCCCAAGATCGCATAAAGCTGTCTTGGTGCAATCACCTTCTAATATGCATGGTATCAGAAAACTCCCAGGGTCTTTAAGCTTTTCAGGAAAGCTTTTCAGAATGACTGCACTGCATTCTTCAGTGAGGAGAACTCTTTCTGTTTCTCTCCACTCCTTTTTATGACTCAAGATCTCTTTCATGAACTTGGCATAAGAAGGTATTTGCTCAAGTGCCTCTGCAAATGGAATCTTTATTTCAAGAGTCCTTAGATAATCTGCAAAGCGAGCAAATTGCTTATCCTGCTCCTCTTTCCGGAGTTTTTGAGGATAAGGTATCTTGGCTTTATATTCCTCAACCTTAGTGGTTAAAGAAGCCTTTTTAGAGGGGTTGTTATCAGCACTTGTGTGTGTCTGATCCCTCACTGGCAATTGAGTGCCAGAGTCAGAAGCTGGAGTGACGTTAGACGCCAGCTCACTGTCTGTTCCTGGCGCCTGAACGCCAGGAATGTGCCCATTTTGGGCGTTCAACGCTGGATTCTGCCCCCATTTGGGCGTTCAACGCCAGATTCTTGCCCATTTCTGGCGTTGAACGCCAATCCTGCCTTGTTTCTGGCGCTGAACGCCAGTTTTGGGCATGGTCTGGGCGTTCAGCGCCAGGCTTCCACCCATTTTCTGGCGTTTTAGTGCCAGAATTATTTTTCCCTGGGCTCTTACTGTCCTCAGGTGAATCTTTGGTGGGTCGCTCATTTCTTGAATTTTTGATGCCTTGAGGTGGGGTATTTAATGTTTTCCCACTTCTTAATTGAACTGCTTGGCATTCTTCTGCTATTTGCCTTGATAGCTGCTGCTTTGTTTGCTTAAACTGTTCGTCCATATGTATATTAGCTATCCTTGTCTCCTGTAGCCTGTCTTTGAATTCAGCTAGCTGCTTTGTTAGAAAATCCAATTGCTGATTGAATTCAGCAGCTTGTTTTACAGTACTGAATTCAGCAGTTACTGTTTTAACCTCTTCATTCATGGAAGGGTTGCTGCTTAGATACAGATGCTGATTCCTGGCAACTGTATCAATGAGCTCTTGAGCCTCTTCAATTGTCTTTCTCATATGGATAGATCCACTAGCTGAGTAATCTAGAGACATCTGAGCTCCTTCTGCAAGCCCATAGTAGAAGATGTCTAACTGAACCCACTCTGAAAACATTTCAGAGGGGCATTTTCGTAGCATCTCTCTGTATCTCTCCCAGGCATCATAAAGAGATTCATTATCTCCTTGTTTAAAGCCTTGGATGTCCAGCCTTAGCTGTGTCATCCTTTTTGGAGGAAAATACTGATTCAGGAATTTTTCTGTCAGCTGTTTCCATGTTCTTATGCTGGCCTTAGGTTGGTTATTTAACCACCTCTTAGCTTGATCTTTTACAGCAAATGGAAACAGTAATAGTCTGTAGACATCCTGATCTATTTCCTTATCATGTACTGTGTCAGCAATTTGTAGAAATTGTGCCAGAAACTCTGTAGGTTCTTCCTGTGGAAGACCGGAATACTGGCAACTTTGCTGCACCATGATAATGAGCTGAGAATTCAACTCAAAGCTACTAACTCCAATGGAGGGTATGCATATGCTACTCCCATATGAAGCAGTAGAGGGGTTAGAATATGACCCCAGAGTCCTCCTGGACTGTTCATTTCCACTTATGTCCATGATGGATATATGGATATAACTTGGACTGATTTACCTTTTTATTTATTTTATTTTATAAGAAGTAAATACTTAAATAAAATAAAATAACTAAAAAGAATTTGAATTTTGAAATTAAAATTTTTTTTTTATAATTTTCGAAAATTTGTTTTAAAAATGGAGAGAAAAGATAATTTTGAATTTAGTGAGGAGAGAGAAAAACAATAAGATAGCACAAGATTTAAAAGTTTTTAAATCTAGTGCTCCTTGTTTTTTTTGAAATTTTTGGAGGGAAAACACCAAGAAACACCAAACTTAAAGTTTGGCACAAAATTTAATAGAGAAAATATTATTTATGAAAAAGAAGGTTTTGAAAAGAATATAAAAGACTCTAACCCAATTACCAAGAACACAGATTAACGCTCTAGCCAAATGAGTTATGAAAATTTTCAAAAATTTTAAGAAAAATCAACAAGAAAACACCAAACTTAAAGTTTGGCACAGGATTTAATAGAAAAATTATTTTTGAAAAAGGTTTTAAAAAATATGATAGCCAATTACCATGAACATAAACACCACGTTCTAACTAACTGAGCTATAAATTTAAAGTGTTTTAACAAGGGATAAATAATAAAAGACTCTAAACCAAAAAAAAGGGAAATTTTTCCTAATCTAAGCAACAAAATAAACCGTTAGTTGTCCAAACACGAACAATCCCCGGCAACGGCGCCAAAAACTTGGTGCACGAATTGTGAATCACACTTTTCACAACTCGTACCACTAACCAGCAAGTGCACTGGGTCGTCCAAGTAATACCTTACGTGAGTAAGGGTCGAATCCCACAGAGATTGTTGGATTGAAGCAATCTATGGTTATTTTGTAAATCTTAGTCAGGAAGTCAATTATGTTTATCAGTTGAATTGTGAATAACCAAGAGAGCATAAATTAAAGGTTACTTGTTGTGCAGTAATGGAGAATATGTTGGAGTTTTGGAGATGCTTTGTCTTCTGAATCTCTGCTTTCCTCTGTCTTCTGATTCACGCACGCACGTCCTCCTATGGCAAGCTGTGTGTTGGTGGATCACCGTTGTCAATGGCTACCTTCCATCCTTCCAGTGAAAACTACGCTCACGCGCTCTGTCACAGCACGGCTAATCACCGGTTGGTTCTCGATCCGGTTGGAATAGGATTTACTATCCTTTTGCGTCTGTCACTAACGCCCAGCCTTCAGGAGTTTGAAGCTCGTCACAGTCATTCAATCCTTGAATCCTACTCGGAATACCACAGACAAGGTTTAGACTTTCCGGATTCTCATGAATGCCGCCATCAGTTCTAGCTTATACCACGAAGATTCTGATTAAGGAATCTAAGAGATACTCATTCAATCGGACATAGAACGGAGGTGGTTGTCAGGCACACGTTCGTGGTTTGAGGAAGGTGATGAATGTCACAGATCATCACCTTCATCACAGTTAAGCGCGAATGAACATCTTAGATAGGAACAAGCGTGTTTGAATGGAAAACAGAAATACTTGCATTAATTCATCGAGACACAGCAGAGCTCCTCACCCCCAACAATGGGGTTTAGAGACTCACGCCGTCAGAGAATACAAAGTTTAGATCTAAAATGTCATGAGATACAAAATAAGTCTCTAAAAGTTGTTTAAATACTAAACTAGTAGCCTAGGTTTACAAAAATTGGATAAACTATGATGGATGATGCAGAAATTCACTTCTGGGGCCCACTTCTGTGTGCTGGGGCCCACTTGGTGTGTTCTGGGGTTGAGACTTAAGCAATTCATGTGCAGAGGCCATTTGTGGAGTTGAACGCCAGTTTTTGTGCCAGTTTGGGCGTTCAACTCCAGTTTTAGATCTTTTTCTGGCGCTGGACGCCAGAATTGGGCAGAGGACTGGTGTTGAACGCCAGTTTACGTCGTCTATTCTTGTGCAAAGTATGGACTATTATATATTGCTAGAAAGCCCTGGATGTCTACTTTCCAACGCAATTAGAAGCACGCCATTTCGAGTTCTGTAGCTCCAGAAAATCCACTTTGAGTGCAGGGAGGTCAGAATCCAACAACATCAGCAGTCCTTTTTCAGCCTGAATCAGATTTTTGCTCAGCTCCTTCAATTTTAGCCAGAAAAATACCTGAAATTACAGAAAAACACACAACTCATAGTAAAATCCAGAAATATGAATTTTTCCTAAAAACTAATAGAAATAGACTAAAAACTAACTAAAACATACTCAAAACTATATGAAATTATCCCCAAAAAGCGTATAAAATATCCGCTCATCAATGCTACATTTTAAGCGTAGGGAGGTCCCCATCTCTGGCGTTCTTTTTTGGTGAACCACTACATACTCTTTTTATTTATTTTGCTACTTTTTTGTATTTTTCTCTTTATTTTTATTTTTATTTTCTCAGTACTTATATATATTACTATTTTTATGTATTTATTCTATGTTGCACTTTAGTTCATATTCTAGCCATTTAGTTTTAGTAGCAATTCTAACTTATTAGTTATAGAAATTGTGGGTAAATTAGTATAGTTTACCCTTCTTAGCATAAGATAGCTTAGTTTAAATTGAAAAATACAAAAAGGAAGTAAACTAGGAACTTGAACATAATAGAAATAATCCACACAACTTGTATATATAGCATTACATGTTAGTTAGTTAACAACATTTCATCAAGGAGAAACACTAGAACTTTAAAGCCATTCAATATAAGTTTTACATTGAGAATAATGGGAATTTTTAACTAAACCTGCATGACATACATAGGTGATAAATGATTTTTGAGCTAGAAAACACACAGCCTGTGAGTTTTGAGCTTAATTGTATGGTTACATTCAAACCATAATATTTTATTCATGTGTGTTCTGCCCTTCTTTTTTATTCTGATGTTCTTTACTTTGTTTTAATCTATATGTCCAATTATAGAATAGAAATACATACCAAGAGAGTGATTGAGGCCATTATTTGATTTTAGCTCACTTATCCTAAAATAGCCTACCTTTTACATCACCATTGTTAGCCCCCTTGAGCGTTTAAATCCCCTTTTATTTTATAAACCACATTACTAGCCTTAAGCAGAAAAACAAAATAAAAATCTCAAGTTGAATCCTTGGTTAGCTTAAGATAGAAATTGTGTATGGTTTACATGTGGGAAACCTATTGGGAACATAGATGATAAAAATAAAAGGTAGAAAAGTTGAAAAGAATAAAATAATTCAAAATAAAAGTTTTGGGAAGCATGCTCATGTAAAATCAAAATAATTGAATTACCATGTGCTTAGTGAATAGAAGGGTGTCACAGAAATTAAAATGAAAATACTGGGAGTATGAATCCTAGGTCGTCTCCCAACGAGTTGCAGAAAAGTGTGCTATTTTATTAATCAGATGTTTTCAAAAAGGTTTGAGTTGAATGGCAGAAAATTAAATTAGAGAATTTATATAAATTTAAATAAAAGCCTTGACTGGGAGTTGATTAGTTGGAAGCCCTATTCGTGTTGGAGTACTCTCAAGATTAATTGACAATTGAGGGTTATTGTGTTTAGTTGTCCCTTACTAAGTAAGGGTAAGTCAAACGAGTTGGAATGTTGTTCTATCCACAAGTTCCAATCCACTCTTGGGAGGATTCGTGTTAGTGAATAGAGAGCAATCCAACAATAAACCCAATTACAATCTCTCTCTTGAGCATCCTAACTCAAGGATTTCTTTCAATCAACTCCCCCATCAAGTTAGGGAACTACTCGCTCATTGTAAATGAAGAATTCATAACATAAGGAAGCGAATTAAAGAAAGACATGATAAATAATGATCAAAAGATTAATTGAAAATAAAAAGTAATTCTTGTATTTAATAAATGCTAAAATAATCCAATAGTAAAATTAAGTAAATTAAGGAACATGGAAGAGTAAGAGACAAGTAAAGAGAACGAACTAGAATGTCGAAGTCTTGATGAGGCAATAACTCTTCTCAATATCCCAATGCAAAAACAATGAACATAACAAATCCTAAAAACTATGAATGTGTAGAGAGAAAAAAAACCTAGAGGAGAGGAAAAACTAGATCTAAAAACTAAAACTATGCGGAATGAATGTTGTTGTTGGTTTCTGCATGTTCTCTGGCTCTAGTCTGCTTTTCTGGGCCGAAAACTGGGTCAAAATAGGGCCCGAAATCGCCCCCAGCGATTCTCCAGATTATGCAGATCGCGCATGTCACGCAGTCGCGTCATCCATGCGGCCGCGTCATTCGGCTTTCTGCTTTGCCATGCGGTGGCGTCATCCATGCGGCCGCATCACTCGTACTATTCCATGCCGCGCGGTCGCGTCATCCATGCGGCCGCGTCACTGCGATTTCCTTTCTTTCGCGAGGTCGCGTGATCCATGCGGCCGCGTCACTTCTCGCTGATCGTCTCCTCAATTTCTTGTGTTCCTTCCATTTTTGAAAGCTTCCTCTCCAATCTCCAACTCATTCATGCCATATAAAGCCTGAAACACTTAACACACAAATCACGGCATCGAATGGAATAAAGGAGAAATAAAATATATAATTAAAAGTCTCTAGGAAGCAAGTTTTTAATCATGCAAAAACTTTAGGAAGGAATTATAAATGCATGCTTATTTAACGAATAAGTGGGTAAAGATCATGATAAAACCACACAATTAAACACAATATAAACCATAAAATAGTGGTTTATCATAGGGTTACAGAAAATAAGTAATTGATGCAGAAATCCACTTCTGGGCCCACTTGGTGTGTGCTTGGGCTGAGCATTGAGCTTTCATGTGTAGAGACTCTTTTTGGAGTTACACGCCAGGTTGTAGCCTGTTTCTGGCGTTTAACTCTGGTTTGCAACCTGTTTTTGGCGTTTAACTTCATAATAGGGCAGGAAGTTGGCGTTTGAACGCCAGTTTGCGTTATCAAAACTCGGGAAAAGTATGGACTATTATATATTGCTGGAAAGCCCTAGATGTCTACTTTCTAACGCAATTGAGAGTGCGCCAATTGGGCTTTTATAGCTCCAGAAAATCCACTTTGAGTGCAGGGAGGTCAGAATCCAACAGCATCTGCAGTCCTTCTTCAGCCGCTGAATCAAATTTTTGGTCAAGTCCCTCAATTTCAGCCAGAAATTACCTGAAATCACAGAAAACACACAAACTCATAGTAAAGTCCAGAAATGTGATTTTTATTTAAAAACTAATAAAAATATACTAAAAATTACTTAAAAATAATGTTAAAAAGCGTATAAATTATCCGCTCATCACAACACCAAACTTAAGTTGTTGCTTGTCCCCAAGCAACTGAAAATCAAATAGGATAAAAAGAAGAGAATATACTATAAATTTCAAAGTATCAATGAAACTTAGCTCCAATTAGATGAGCGGGACTAGTAGCTTTTTGCCTCTGAACAGTTTTGGCATCTCACTTTATCCTTTGAAGTTTAGAATGATTGGCATCTATAGAAACTCAGAATTTAGATAGTGTTATTGATTCTCCTAGTTCAGTATGTTGATTCTTGAACACAGCTACTTTATAAGTCTTGGCCGTGGCCCTAAGCACTTTGTTTTCCAGTATTACCACCGGATACATAAATGCCACAGACACATAACTGGGTGAACCTTTTCAGATTGTGACTCAGCTTTGCTAGAGTCCCCAATTAGAGGTGTCCAGGGTTCTTAAGCACACTCTTTTTGCTTTGGATCACGACTTTAACCGCTCAGTCTCAAGCTTTTCACTTGACACCTTCACGCCACAAGCACATGGTTAGGGACAGCTTGGTTTAGCCGCTTAGGCCAGGATTTTATTCCTTTGGGCCCTCCTATCCATTAATGCTCAAAGCCTTGGATCCTTTTTACCCTTGCCATTTGGTTTAAAAGGTTACTGGCTTTTTGCTCTTGCCTTTTGGTTTAAAGAGCTCTTGGCTTTTTCTGCTTGCTTTTTCTTTTTCTTTCTTTTTTTTTTATTTTTGCCAATTTTTTTTGCAAGCTTTGTTCTTCACTGCTTTTTCTTGCTTCAAGAATCAATTTTATGATTTTTCAGATTATCAATAACATTTCTCCTTTTTCATTATTCTTTCAATAGCCAACAATTTTAACATTCATAAACAACAAATTCAAAAGACATATGCACTGTTCAAGCATTCATTTAGAAAACAAAAAGTATTGTCACCACATCAAAATAATTAAACTAATTTCAAGGATGAATTCGAAATCATGTACTTCTTGTTCTTTTGTGATTAAAAATATTTTTCATTTAAGAAAGGTGATGGATTCATAGGACATTCATAGCTTTAAGACATAGACACTTAGACACTAGTGATCATGTAGTAAAGACACAAACATAAATAAACATAAAGCAAATTTTCAAAAAACAGAAAGATAAGAGCAAGGAGATTAAGGAATGGGTCCACCTTAGTGATGGCGGCTAGTTTTTCCTCTTGAAGATCTTATGGAGTGCTTGAGCTCCTCTATGTCTCTTCCTTGCCTTTATTGCTCCTCCCTCATGACTCTTTGATCTTCTCTAATTTCATGGAGGAGGATGGAATGCTCTTGGTGCTCCACCCTTAGTTGTCCCATGTTGGAACTTAATTCTCCTAGGGAGGTGTTAATTTGCTCCCAATAGTTCTGTAGAGGAAAGTGCATCCCTTGAGGCATCTCAGGGATTTCATGATAAAGAATTTCCTTATGCTCTTGTTGAGATCCATGAGTGGGCACTCTAGTTTTCTCCATCCTCTTTTTAGTGATGGGCTTGTCCTCAAGGACTTAGTCCAACCTTTGATCAAACTTGACCCTTCTAGTGAAAGGGTGAGAATCACCTTTTTCTTGGCCACAACTTCATAGTAGTGGTCTTGATGGACCTTTGAGATGAATCTCTCCATCTCCTATGACTCAGAGGTGGAAGCAATTGCCTTCCCTTTCCTCTTTCTTGAGATTTCTTTGGTCTTAGGTGCCATTAATGGTTATGGAAAACAAAAAGCAACACTTTCACCACACCAAACTTAAAATATTTGCTCGTCCTCGAGCAAAAGAAGAAAGAAAATAGTAGAAGAAGAAGAAAATGGAGGAGATGGAGGGGAAGTGTGTATTCGGACAAGGGGGAAAAGAAGTGTTTGTAATGTATGAAAATGAGGTAGAGTAGAAGAGGTGGGGTAGGTGGGGATCTTGTGGGGTCCACAGATCCTGAGAGGTCAAGGACTTAGCATCCCTGCTCCGTTTAGGCATATAAACGCCCTTAGAGTGCAATCCTGGCGTTTAACGCCAGACTACTGTTTGTTTCTGGCGTTAAACGCCAGTCTGGTGCTTGTTTCTGGCGTTTAACGCCAGCTTGATGCTTCTTTCTGGCGTTAAATGCCAGTCTGATGCTTCTTACTGGCGTTTAAATGCCAGTAAGCTCTTCCTCCAGGGTGAGCTATTTTTAATGCTGTTTTTCATTCTGTTTTTGATTTTTCAGTTGTTTTTGTGACTTCACATGATCATCAACCTAAAGAAAACATAAAATAACAATGGAAAATAAATAGATATAATTAAATAACATTGGGTTGCCTCCCAATAAGCGCTTCTTTAATGTCAATAGCTTGACAGTGAGCTCTCATGGAGCCTCACAGATAATCAGAGCAATGTTGTGGCCTCTCAACACCAAACTTAGAGTTTGGTTGTGGCCTCCCAACACCAAACTTAGAGTTTGAATGTGGGGATTTTGTTTGACTCTGTATTGAGAGAAGCTTTTCATGCTTCCTCTCCATGGTTACAGAAGTAGAACCTTGAGTCTTGAATACAAGGTAGTCCTCATTCAACTGAAGGACCAACTCTCCTCTGTCAACATCAATCACAGCTTTTACTGTGGCTAGGAAGGGTCTGCCAAGGATGATGGATTCATCCTCATCCTTCCCTGTGTCTAGGATTATAAAATCAGCAAGGATGTAAAGGTCTTCAACCTTCACTAGCACGTCCTCTACTAGTCCATAAGCCTGTTTCATTGATTTGTCTGCCATCTCTAGTGAGAATCTTGCAGCTTGTACCTCAAAGATTCCCAGTTTCTCTATTACAAAGAGTGGCATGAGGTTTATCCCTGATCCCAAGGTCACACAGAGCTTTTTCAAAGGTCATGGTGCCTATGGTACATGGTATGAAGAATTTTCCGGGATCCGGTTTCTTCTGAGGTAATGTCTGCCTCATTAATGCATTCAGTTCATTGGTGAACAAGGGGGTTTCATCCTCCCAAGTCTCAGTACCAAATAACTTGGCATTCAGCTTCATGATTGCTCCTAGATATTTAGCAACTTGCTCTTCAGTGATGTCTTCATCCTCTTCAAAGGAAGAATATTTATCAGAGCTCATGAATGGCAGAAGGAGGTTCAATGGAATCTCTATGGTCTCTGTATGAGCCTCAGATTCCCTTGGTTCCTCAAAGGGAAACTTCTTTCTATCCAGATGACGTCCCATGAGGCTTTTCTCACTGGGACTCACGTCCTCTTCACTCTCTCCAGGTTTAGCCATGTTGGTCATGGTTATGGCCTTGCACTCTCTCTTGGGATTTTCTTCTGTATTGCTTGGGAGAGTACTGGGAGGAGTTTCAGTAATCTTCTTACTCAGCTGACCCACCTGTGCCTCCAAATTTCTAATAGAGGACCTTGTTTCATTCATGAAACTTAGTGTGGTCTTGGATAGATCAGAGACCATGGTTGCCAGGCTAGAATGGCTCTGTTCAGAATTCTCTGTCTGTTGCTGAGAAGATGATGGAAAAGGTTTGCTATTGCTAAACCTATTTCCTCTACCATTATTGTTGAAGCCTTGTTGAGGCTTTTGTTGGTCCTTCCATGAGAGATTTGGACGATTTCTCCAAGAAGGATTATAGATGTTTCCATAGGGTTCTCCCATGTAATTCACCTCTGCCATTGCAGGGTTCTCAAGATCATAAGCTTCTTCTTCAGAAGATGCTTCTTTAGTACTATTGGATGCAGCTTGCAATCCATTTAGACTCTGAGAAATCATATTGACTTGCTGAGTCAATATTTTATTCTGAGCCAATATGGCATTCAGAGTTTCAATTTCAAGAACTCCCTTCTTCTGAGGTGTCCCATTGTTCACAGGATTCCTCTCAGAGGTGTACATGAACTGGTTATTTGTAACCATTTCAATGAGTTCCTGAGCTTCTGCAGGGGTTTTCAGATGAAGAGATCCTCCTACAGAATAGTCCAATGACATTTTTGACAACTCAAATAGACCATCATAGAATATACATATGATGCTCCATTCTGGAAGCATGTCAGTAAGACAGCTTTTGATCAGTTGCTTATATCTTTCCCAAGCTTCATAGAGGGATTCTCCTTCCTTCTGTCTGAAGGTTTGGATTTCCACTCTAAGCTTGCTCATCTTTTGAGGTGGAAAGAATTTGGCCAGGAAAGCACTGACCAGTTTTTCCCAAGAGTTCAGGCTTTCCTTAGGTTGTGAATCCAACCATGTTCTAGCTCTGTCTCTTACAGCAAAAGGGAAAAGCATAAGCCTGTAGACCTCGGGATCAACTCCATTGGTCTTGACAGTGTCACAAATTTGCAAGAATTCAGCTAAAAACTGATGAGGATCTTCCAATGGAAGTCCATGAAACTTGCAATTCTGTTGCATTAGAGAAACTAATTGAGGCTTAAGCTCAAAGTTGTTTGCTCCAATAGCATGAATTGAGATGCTTCTTCCATAGAAGTTAGAAGAGGGTGCAATAAAGTCACCAAGCATCTTCCTTGCATCTCCACCATTATTATTATTTTCGGCTGCCATTTCTACTTCTTTTTCGAAAATTTTTGTTAGGTCCTCTCCAGATTTTTGTGCTTTAGCTTCTCTTAGTTTCCTCTTTAGAGTCCTTTTAGGTTCTGGATCAGCTTCAACAAAAATGTTCTTATCCTTGTTCCTGCTCATATGAAAAAGAAGAGAATAGAAAAGAATAAGAATCCTCTATGTCACAGTATAAAGATTCTTTTATGTCAGTAGAAGAATAGAAGAGTAGAGGAAGGAGAAGAGAAAAATTCGAAATTAAATTAAAATAAAAGGAAAATATTTTTGTTTTTATTTTAATTATTAGTTAGAATTCGAAAATTAAAAACTGAAATAGAATTAAATTAAAGTTTAAAACAATTAGTGAATTAAAAGGAATTTTGAAAAAGTGGGTAGGAGTTTTCGAAAATTAGAGAGGGAAAATTAGTTAGGTAGTTTTGAAAAAGATATGATTGAAATAGAAAACTTTTAAAATCAAACAAAAAGTCAGGTAGTTAATTGAAAAAGATTTGAAAATCAAATTTGAAAAGATAGGAAGTTAGAAAAGATTTTGAAAATTGATTTTTGAAAAAGATATAATTGAAATGATTGAAATTCAATTTGAGAAGGATTTGGAAAGGAAATTAAAAAGATTTGATTTTTGAAATTAAAGTTGATTACTTGACTAACAAGAAACTAAAAGATATGATTTTAAAATTCAAAGATTGAAGCTTTCTTAATAGGCAAGTAACAACTTGAAAAATTTTTGAATTAAAATATTAAATGTTAGTGAGATTTTCGAAAATATGAAGTAAGAATAAGAAAAATATTTTGAAAATCAATTAAAAAAATTTCCAAAATATGTAAAAATAAATGAAAAAGATTTTATTTTTGAAAAAGATTTGAAAAGATAGAATTTTTAAATTGAAAATTTGACTTGACTCATAAGAAACAACTAGATTTTTAAAAATTTTTGACTAAGTCAATCCAAATTTTCGAAATTTATGAGAAGAATAAGGGAAAGATATTTTTTTTATTTTTGAATTTTTAATGAGGAGAGAGAAAAACACAAAATTGACACAAAACATAGAAATTATGAATCAAAACAACTAATGCATGCAAGAACACTTTGAATGTCAAGATGAACACCAAGAACACTTTGAAGATCAAGATGAACATCTAGACTTATTTTTGAAATTTTTTAAGAAAAGAAAAACATGCAAGACACCAAACTTAGAAATTTTCAAACTTTAGACACTAACAAATTGAAAATGCATATGAAAAACAAGAAAAGACACAAAACAAGAAAAATTAAGGATCAAACATAGAAAATCATCAAGAACAACTTGAAGATCATGAAGAACACATGCATGAATTTTTGAAAATTTTAATGAAAATTAAAAATATGCAATTGACACTAAACTTAAAATTTGACACTAGACTCAAACAAGAAACATGAAATTTTTTTTTGGTTTTTTTTTCGAAAATTAAAAAGCTTTTAAAATTAAAATAAAATTACCTAATCTGAGCAACAAGATGAACCGTCAGTTGTCCAAACTCGAACAATCCTCGGCAATGGCGCCAAAAACTTGGTGCACGAAATCGTGATTGTTCATTCCCTAGCAACGGCGCCAAAAACTTGGTACGCACGTTCATAATCTCAATTCTTTGTCACAACTCTGCACAACTAACCAGCAAGTGCACTGGGTCGTCCAAGTAATAAACCTTACATGAGTAAGGGTCGATCCCACGGAGATTGTCGGTTTGAAGCAAGCTATGGTCATCTTGTAAATCTCAGTCAGGCGGATTCAAATGGTTATGGAGATTTGATAATTAAAATATAAATAAAATATAAACTAAGATAGAGATACTTATGTAATTCATTGGTGATAATTTCAGATAAGCGTATGGAGATACTTTGCTCCTTCTGAATCTTTGCTTTCCTACTGCTTTCATTCAATCATTCATACTCCTTTCCATGCAAGCTGTATGTTGGGCATCACCGTTGTCAATGGCTACTTCCCGTCCTCTTAGTGAAAATGGTCCAAATGCGCTGTCACCGCACGGCTAATCATCTGTCAGTTCTCGATCATGTTGGAATAGGATCCAGTGATCCTTTTGCGTCTGTCACTACGCCCAACACTCGCGAGTTTGAAGCTCGTCACAGTCATCCCTTCCCAGATCCTACTCGAAATACCACAGACAAGGTTTAGACTTTTCGGATCTCAGGAATGGCCGCCAATAATTCTAGCTTATACCATGAAGACTCCGATCTTTCGGAATAGAGGCTAAGAGATAAATGCTCAATCCATTGTAGAACGAAACTGGTTGTCAGGAACGCGTTCATAGGTTGAGAATGGTGATGAGTGTCACGGATCATCATATTCATCATGTTGAAGTGCAAGAGAATATCTTAGAATAGGAATAAGCTTGAATTGAATAAGAAAACAATAGTACTTTGCATTAATTCATGAGGAACAGCAGAGCTCCACACCTTAATCTATGGGGTGTAGAAACTCCACCGTTGAAAATTACATAAGTGAAAGTGGTCCAGGCATGGCCGAATGGCCAGCCCCCTTAAACGTGATCAATGATCAAAAGTGATACAAAGATAGTCTCAAAAGTGATCAAAAGATGTGAAATAAATCACTAAAAGTGGTTTTTATACTAAACTAGTAGCTAGGGTTACAGAAAATAAGTAATTGATGCAGAAATCCACTTCCGGGCCCACTTGGTGTGTGCTTGGGCTGAGCATTGAGCTTTAATGTGTAGAGACTCTTTTTGGAGTTAAACACCAGGTTGTAGCTTGTTTCTGGCGTTTAACTTCAGAATAGGGCAGGAAGTTGGCGTTTGAACGCAAGTTTGTGTTGTCAAAACTTGGGAAAAGTATGGACTATAATATATTGCTGGAAAGCCCTGGATGTCTACTTTCCAACGAAATTAAGAGCGCGCCAATTAAGCTTCTATAGCTCTAGAAAATCCACTTCGAGTGTAGGGAGGTCAGAATCCAACAGCATCTGCAGTCCTTCTTCAGCCTCTGAATCAGATTTTTGGTCAAGTCCCTCAATTTCAGCCAGAAATTACCTGAAATCATAAAAAAATACACAAACTCATAGTAAAGTCCAGAAATATGATTTTTATTTAAAAACTAATAAAAATATACTAAAAACTAATCAAATCATACTAAAAACTACTTAAAAACAATGCCAAAAAGCGTATAAATTATCCGCTCATCATATATTCATCCACACCCATCTGTACCCCAGCATCTTTGCATAACAGACTAATCAAGCTTGGGTAGGCCAATTTGGCCTCAGTGGATTACTTGTTTGCAAACATGTAAATTTCAACTGGGATTAGCTGATGAATCTCTACCTCCTTCCCCAGCATAATACAGTGGATCATCACTGCCCTCTCGACCATGACTTCAGTTCGGTTGCTGGTTGGGAGTATAGAACACCCAATGAAATCCAGCCACCCTCTAGTAACTGGTTTGAGATCTCATATCTTGAACTGGTTTGGGACACCTTTTGAATTGGTAATCCACTTGGTTCTAGGGAGGCATATGTCCTCTTGAACTTGATCTAGCCTTTTATCCTTGGCCTTTCTCCTGTTAAAGGATTCTGGATCATCTTGTAGTTGAGGAAGTTTGAGAACTTCTCTCACTTTGTCAAAGTGGAAGTAAATAACCTTCCCTCTGACCGTAGTCCGAAAGGAGTAGAAAGCAGTTCCCTCTAATCTTTGCTTTTCTGTCACCCACAGATTTGCATAAAATTCCTGGAACATGTTTCTTCCAACATGTATCTCAGGATTAGTCAGGACTTCCCAGTCCCTGTTTTGAATCTGCTCTTGGATCTCCGGGTATTCATCTTCTTTCAGATTGAACCTAACTTCCGGGATCACTGATCTTCTACACACAATTTTGAAATAAGGGTCTACATGTTCTTTGGTGCAGAAGTTCTCATGCATCCAACGTGGTTTTGGATTGCTTTCTTTCTTCTCTCTTGAAGCGGTTTATCTTCGTTTGGATGCCATGAGATTAGTTTGTTTTAACTCAGGGATCACGAAAATCACACTAAACTTATAGATTTGCTTTCTCTCAATAAAAATAAAAAGAAAGAAGATGAATAGATGGAGAGAAGGATTCGAATGATGGAGGAAAGGGGATGGCCAAATGTATAAATAAAGAAGAGGGAGGGAATGGGTTCGAAAATTTAGAAAAAGATGTGATTTGGAAGATATGATTGATAAAAGATAAACATGATATGAAAAAGAGAAGATTGTTTTCAAAATTTAAGAGATATGAAAAGATATGAGGAGGTTAGATCTGAATTTTTGTTTATGCATCTAAGAAATAAAAGATAATACGAATGAGTTAAAAAGATTTGAAAAAAAATTGGAAATATGAATGACTTTTGAAAAAGAATTGAGAAGAATTTATAGGATTATGAATTTTTGGGATTGGAAATTGAAAGATGAATATTTGTAACATTTTTATGCAGAAAATTATGAATTAAAACTTGAAAATTTGAAAAAATTTGAATTGGAAACGAAATTACCTCCCCCTGCTATTCTAGCATTAAACGCCCAGAATGATAGCCATTCTGGCGTTTAACGCTCATCTGGTGGCCATTTTGGGCATTTAACGCCCAGCCAGGTACCCTGGCTGGCGTTAAATGCCAGAAATCCTTCTTTACAGGGCGTTTTTCTGAACGCCCAGAATGCTACCAATTCTGGTGTTAAACGCCCAGAATGCTGCCCATTCTGGCGTTTAACGCCCAGAATGATACCTTTACTGGCGTTAAATGCCCAGAATGGTAGCCATTCTGGCGTTTAACGCCCAAATTTCCTCTTTACTGGCGTTTTACGCTAGTGAGTCCTTTTTCTCTATGATTTATCTGCTTTATGTTTTAAACCTTCATATCCTTGACTTGTTCACTGAAAAGCATTAATAAACACGAACAACAAAATTGAATGGACTTATATAATTGTTATAAACATCTAAAAATATGGCTGGGTCACCTCCCAGCAAGCGCTTCTTTACTGTCTTTAGCTGGACTTTACTGAGCTTTTTAATTTAGTCTCAGTTTTGAGCATTCTTGCTCAAAATTGCCTTCAAGGTAATGTTTGATTCATTGTCCATTAACAATGAATTTTTTGTTAGAATCAACATCTTAAAGCTCTACATAACCATATGGTGACACACTTGTAATCACATACGGTCCCTTCCACCGGGATTTCAATTTCCCAGGAATAATCTGAGCCTAGAGTTAAACAGCAGGACCTTCTGTCCTTTCTCAAAGACTCTAGATGACAGCCTTTTGTCATGCCATCTTTTTGCATTCTCTTTATAAATTTTGGCATTTTCGAAAGCATTGAGTCTGAACTCTTCCAGCTCATTCAACCGGAGTAATCTTTTCTCTCCAGCTACCTTAGCATCAAGGTTTAGGAACCTGGTTGCCCAGTAGGCCTTGTGTTCCAGTTCCACTGGTAGATGACAGGCTTTTCCATACACAAGCTGGTATGGAGGGGTCCCTATAGGAGTCTTGAATGCTGTTCTGTATGCCCACAGAGCATCATCCAAACTTCTTGCCCAGTCCCTTCTATGTGTACTTACAGTCCTTTCCAGGATTCGTTTTAGTTTTCTATTCGAGACTTCAGCCTGCCCATTTGTCTGTGGATGATATGGAGTTGCCACTTTATGGTTAATTCCATATCGGACCAGAGCAGAGTCAAGCTGTTTATTGCAAAAATGAGTGCCTCCATCACTGATCAGTATCCTAGGGACACCAAATCTGCTGAAGATATGCTTCTGGAGGAACTTCATCACTGTCTTAGTATCATTAGTGGGTGTTGCAATCGCCTCTACCGATTTAGATACACAGTCTACTGCCACCAGAATATAAGTGTTTGAATATGATGGTGGGAAAGGTCCCATGAAGTCAATACCCCATACATCAAACAACTCAATCTCTAGGATCCCTTGCTGAGGCATGGCATAACCGTGAGGCAGATTACCAGCTCTCTGGCAATTGTCACAGTTACGTACAAACTCTCGGGAGTCTCTATAGAGAGTAGGCCAGTAGAAACCACATTGGAGAACCTTTGTGGATGTTTGCTCACCTCCAAAGTGTCCTCCATATTGTGATCCATTGCAATGCCATAGGATCTTCTGTGCCTCTTCTCTAGGCACACACCTGTGGATTACTCCGTCTGTACACCTCTTAAAGAGATATGGTTCATCCCACAAGTAGTACTTTGCATCAGAAATTAATTTTTTCATTTTTTGCTTACTGTACTCTCTGGGTATGAATCTCACAGCTTTATAGTTTGGAATGTCTGCAAACCATGGTAATTCCTGAATGGCAAAGAGTTGTTCATCCGAAAAGATTTCAGAGATCTCAGTAAGAGGGAGGGACGCCCCTGCTACTGGTTCTATCCGGGACAGGTGATCTGCTACCTGGTTCTCTGTCCCTTTTCTGTCTCTTATTTCTATATCAAACTCTTGTAGAAGCAACACCCATCTTATGAGTCTGGGTTTTGAATCCTGCTTTGTGAGAAAATACTTCAGAGCAGCATGGTCAGTGTACACAATCACTTTTGATCCCACTAATTAAGATCTGAACTTTTCAATGGCATAAACAACTGCAAGCAACTCCTTTTCTATGGTTGTGTAATTCTTCCGTGCGTCATTCAAAACACGGCTAGCATAGTAAATGACGTGCATAAGCTTGTTATGCCTCTGTCCCAATACTGCACCAATGGCATGGTCACTGGCATCACACATTAGTTCGAATGGTAATGTCCAGTCTGGTGCAAAAATGACTGGTACTGTGACCAGCTTGGCTTTCAGAGTCTCAAACGCCTATAGACACTCTGTGTCAAAGATAAATGGCATATCAGCAGCTAGCAGATTACTCAGAGATTTTGCAATTTTTGAAAAATCCTTTATAAACCTCCTATAGAATCCTGCAAGACCTAGAAAGCTTCTGATTGCCTAAACATTGGTAGGTGGTGGTAATTTTTCAATTACCTTTACCTTAGCTTGATCCACCTCTATTTCCTTGTTTGAAATTTTGTGCCCAATGACAATTCCTTCAGTCACCATAAAGTGACATTTTTCCCAGTTTAAAACCAAGTTAGTCTCTTGGCACCTTTTCAGAATAAGTGCTAGATGGTCAACACAGGAGTTGAATGAGTCTCCAAATACTGAGAAGTCATCCATGAAGACTTCCAGAAATTTTTCTAACATATTAGAGATGATAGAGAGCATGCACCTTTGAAAGGTTGCATGTGCATTGCACAGACTAAATGGCATCCTTCTATAAGCAAACACTCCAGAAGGACATGTGAAAGCTGTTTTCTCTTGGTCCTGAAGATCTACTGTAATTTGGTTGTAACCTGAATAGCCATCCAAAAAGCAGTAGTATTCATGACCTGCTAGTCTCTCTAGCATCTGGTCTATGAATGGTAAAGGAAAATGATCCTTTCTGGTGGCTGTATTGAGTCTTCTGTAGTCAATACACATACGCCACCCTGTAACTATTCTTGTAGGGACTAGTTCATTCTTTTCATTATGAACCACTATCATGCTTCCCTTCTTGGGGACAACTTGGACAGGGCTCACCCAGGGGCTATCAGAAATAGGATAAATAATCCCAGCCTCTAGTAGCTTAGTGACCTCTTTTTGCACTACCTCCTTCATGGCTGGATTCATCTGCCTCTGTGGTTGAACCACTGGCTTAGCATCATCCTCCAATAGGATCTTGTGCATGCATCTGGCTGGGCTGATGCCCTTAAGATCACTTATGGACCACCCAAGAGCTATCTTGTGTGTCCTTAGCACCTGAATTAGTGCTTTCTCTTCCTATGGCTCTAAAGTAGAGCTTATGATCATGGGAAAAGTGTCATCTTCTCGCAAAAATGCATATTTTAGGGATGGTGGTAGTGGCTTGAGCTCGGGTTTAGGAGGCTTGTCTTCTTCCTGAGGAGTTTTCAGAGGTTCTTCTATTTTCTCTGATTCCTCTAGATCAGGCTAAACATCTTTAAAAATGTCCTCTAGCTCTGATTCGAGACTCTCAATCATATTGACCTCTTCTACTAGGGAGTCAATAATATCAGCGCTCATGCAGTCCTTTGATGTGTCTGGATGCTGCATAGCTTTGACAGCATTCAACTTAAACTCATCCTCATTGACTCTTAGGGTTATCTCCCCTTTTTGGACATCAATGAGGGTTCGTCCAGTTGCTAGGAAAGGTCTTCCTAGAATGAGAGTTGCACTTTTGTGCTCCTCCATTTCCAGCACAACAAAATCAGTGGAAAAAGCAAATGGCCCAACCTTGACAATCATGTCTTCAATTACGCCTGATGGAATCTTAATGGAGCCATCAGCAAGTTGGAGGCATATCCGGGTTGGTTTGACTTCATCAGTCAACCCAAGCTTTTCGATAGTGGATGCAGGTATTAGGTTGATACTTGCCCCAAGATCACATAGAGCTGTCTTGGTGCAAGCACCCTCTAATGTGCATGGTATCATAAAGCTTCCGGGATCTTTAAGCTTTTCTAATAAGCTTTTCAGAATGACTACACTGCATTCTTCATTGAGGAAAACTTTTTCAGTTTCTCTCCAATCCTTCTTATGACTTAAGATCTCTTTCATGAACTAAGCATAAGAGGGTATTTGCTCAAGTGCCTCTGCAAACAGAATCTTTATTTCAAGACTTCTGAGATAGTCTGCAAAGCGAGCAAATTGTTTATCCTGTTCTGCTTGGCGGAGTTTCTGAGGATAAGGCATCTTGGCTTTATATTCTTCAACCTTAGTTGCTGCAGGTTTATTTCCTACAGAAGGGGTTGGAGAAGCCTGCTTAAGGGGGTTGTTATCAGCACTTGCAGGTGTCTGATCCCCTATTAGCGTTTGAACGCCAGAGTTGGGTGTTGCATGGGCGTTTAACGCCAGATTGCCACCCTTTTCTGGCGTTTGAACGCCAGGTTTGGCTACCCATTGGGCGTTTAACGCCAATTTTCCCCCTTTTCTGGCGTTTGAAAGCCAGAATCATTCCTCTCTGGGCTCTTACTGTCCTCAGAGGAAATTTAGGCAATGGCTTGGTCATCCTCTTTTAGTTGTTTCTTTCTTGGCTTTCTGCTGTCTTGAGTTGAGACATTCAATGTCTTCCCACTCCTTAATTGAACAGCTTGGCATTCTTCCATGATAATGAGATGAGGGTTTAGCTCAAAGTTGCTGACTCTTATGGGGGTATACAGATACTACTCCCATATGTAGCAGTAGTGGGGTTAGCATATGACCCCAGAGTCCTTCTGGATTGTTCATTTTCACTAAGGTCCATGATGGAGAAATGGAGATGATGTGGATTGCAAATAAAATATATTTTTGTTTTTATTTTATTTAATTAATAATAAACCGAATTAAAAAGGAAATAAGATCAAATAAAATAATTGGAAAATAGAATATAAGTTTCGAAAACTAAAAGAGAAAATAAAATAATAAAAAAATTTGAATACTAAAATGATTAATTAATTAAAAGGGTTTGAAAAATTTTGGATATGATTTTCGAAAATTGAAGAGAGAGAAAGTGGTTAAGGAGTTTTGAAAAAGATATGTCTTAAAATCAAAGATACTTGTAAAAATAAATAAATAAAAGAAAATATTTGAAAAAGATATGATTTTAAATTTTAAAGATTAAAACTTTCTCAACAAGGAAACACTAAACTTTAAATTTTTGAATCAAAATAATAAAATAGGACAAGTAATTCGAAAATTATGAATAAGAAAAAAAAGATTTTGAAAAAATTTGTAAAGGATTTTCGAAAAATAAAAAAAAGGGAATTGAAAAAGATTTAAAAAGATAAATTTTAAAATTGAAATTCTATCTTGACTATCAAGAAACTACCAAATTTTTAAAAATTTTGACTAAGTCAACCTAGGTAATTCGAAAATGATAAGTAATTAAAGGAAAATATATTTTTTTTTTTACTTTAATGAGGAAAGAGAAAAACAATGAAATGACACCAAACTTAGAATTTTTATATAAAAACAAAGAAAACAAACAAGAAAACTTTGAATGTCAAGGTGAACACCAAGAACACTTTGAAGATCAAGATGAACACCAAGAACAAATTTTGGAAATTTTTAAGAAAAATAAAAACACAAAGGACACCAAACTTAAAACTTTATACGTTGGGCACTAATAATTTGAAGATACAAAACAATAAAAACTAAAGATCAAACAAGGAAAATAAGCAAGAACAATTTGAAGATCAAGAAAGAACTAACAACATGTAATTCGAAAAATTGAAAGAAAAATAAAAGCATGCAATTAACACCAAACTTAAAATATGAAACTAAACTCAATTATTAGTTTATTGGTTTTTATCTATTTATTAAAAATTTTCGAAAAAAAATCTAGAAAAGAAAATAAGGATTTTAAAAATTTTGACAAAAACAATAATAAAAGACTCAAATTTAGTGACTCTAAACCAAAAAGATAAAATTTTCCTAATCTAAGCAACAAAATAAACTGTCAGTTGTCCAAACTCGAACAATCTCCGGCAACGGCGCCAAAAACTTGGTGCACTGTATTTGTGATTACACTTTTCACAACTCCGCACAACTAACCAGCAAGTGCATTGGGTCGTCCAAGTAATACCTTACGGGAGTAAGGGTCGATCCCACAGAGATTGTCGGCTTGAAGCAAGCTATGGTTATCTTGTAATTCTTAGTCAGGAGATTCAATTGATATAATTGATTTTGTTTATTAAAAGTAAATAACATGAAATAAATGGTACTTGTGATTCAGTAGTGAGAAACAGGTTGAGGTTTCGGAGATGCTCTGGCATCTGGATCTCTGCTTTCCTATTGTCTTCTTCTCCAAACACGCATGGCTTCCTTCAATGGCAAGCTATATGATCCTCTCGGAAGAAAAATATCAGGTACGATCTCTGCACGGCTAATCAACTGTCGGATTTCTCGTCTCGGATGAAAAATACCAAGTACGGCTACCGCACGGCTAATCATCTGTCGGTTCTCACTAGCGTCGGAATAGGATCTCTCTATCCTTTTGCACACTGTCACTGCGCCCAACATTTGTGAGTTTGAAGCTCGTCACAGTCATCCCCTCCCAGATCCTACTCGGAATACCACAGACAAGGTTTAGACTTTCCAGATTCCAGGAATGCTACCAATTAGTTCTAGCCTCTACCACGATGGTTCTGATCTCATGGACTCGGTCCGTGAATCAGAAACCCAAGAGATACGCACTCAAGCTGTTGCCCAATGACTACATTGAGCTCAGGTAGAACGGGAGTAGTTGTCAGGCACACGTTCATAAATGTGAGAATGATAATAAGTGTCACGGATCATCATCTTCTCCAGATTGAAGTACGAGTGAGTATCTTAGAACAGAATCAAGCGTGATTGAATAGAAAATAGTAGTAATTGTATTAATCCATTGAAACACAGCAGAGCTCCTCACCCCCACCTATGGGGTTTAGAGACTCATGCCATAGAAGATACAATATGAAGTGTAAAAAATGTCATGAGTCGTAAAATGAATCTCTAAAAGTAGTTTTTATACTAGACTAGTAACTTAGTTTTATAGAAAATGAGTAACTAAGTGCAGATAGTGCAGAAATCCACTTCTGGAACCCACTTGGTGAGTGTTTGGGCTGAGCTTTCAAGCTTTCACGTGCGTATGCCTCAAGTTGGAGTTAAACGCCACCCTGGGTGACAAAATGGGCGTTTAATGCCAAGAATTATGCCAGCTCTGGCGTTTTACGTCAGAAAGTTTTTGGCTGGATTTCAACGCCAGTTTGTGCCATCAAATCTCGTGCAAAGTATGGACTATTATATATTTCTGGAAAGCCCAAGATGTCTACTTTCCAACGCAATTAAGAGCGCGCCAATTGAGTTTTTGTAGCTCCAGAAAATCTACTTTGAGTGCAGGAGGGTCAGAATCCAACAGCATCTACAGTCCTTTTTCAGCCTCTGAATCAGATTTTTGCTCAGGTCCCTCAATTTCAGCCAAAAAATACCTGAAATTACAGAAAAATATAAAAACTCATAGTAAAGTCCAGAAATGTGATTTTTTAATAAAAAATAATAAAAATATAATAAAAAGTAACTAAATTATACTAAAAACTATGTAAAAACAATGCCAAAAAGGGTATAAATTAATCCACATCAAGCCATCTGGATGCAAGAACAAGGAAGTAAATATGAAGTTAGATCCGGCGGTAATCCCACGCATATGCAAGTTAGTATGAAGTTAGATGTGGCGGTAGTCTGCACACATATGCAGAAGCAGAAAGTTAAATATGAAAAACACAAAGATGAGGAACTGGGTAAATATTTATTAGAAAACTGATTGAAAAGAAGAAGAGAAAAGAAGGAGCTGAAGAGCTTACAAGAGAACACTCAAAGCTTCTCTCTCTAACCTCTCTCTATGATTGTGTAAACTGAAGGGTGCCTTACAATGAGAGCGAGGCCACCTTTTATAATTGAAGATTCTGCTGTTTCTACAGTGTAAGTAAGTGTGACCTGAACTATAGCTACAGTACTGGTTTCAAACAGTTCCCTATATTGTCTTGGTAATTACATTTTTTGGGTTTTAATCATCACCTAGGCAAACTTCGAAACAATCTTCTTCAATTTGTCTATCTTGATCTTGTTCATCCCATTCTTCTTTAGATGAGGACTCTTTATCTTCTTGAAGTAAGCAAAGGATTTGTTGAAGCTTTCCTTTGATTGACTCTTTCGATTGTGAGGTTGCGAGGGCTGCCTGGATTTGAGCTTTTTGATTGAGAAACGAAGCCGTTTCTAGATCTGAGATCTTCTGACTATTGGGATTGGTTTTGAACCATTCTCTGACCTGTTCTGGATAGGCCATTGATGAATCAAATTGAGACCAACATTTCACGTAACCATGCCTTTGTAAGATTGGAAATGATTTAGGGTGGTCTGGTTTTGATAATGTAATATGATTTTCTTTTGTTGTCATCAGGGACATATAACTCATCTTGGGTATTTTCTAATTGTCTATGGCTTGATTGATATCTTCGAAGCACACTTCTTCTTCAAAGATATTGTGTTTGAGAGAAAGTTCCTCAGGCCAAGTTACTTTTTCAGTAAGAGGATTGGAAGAAGAATGGGGTAAAGAAGAAGACGGTGAAGATCCCCTAATGGGGAGACGTCTAGAGAGTGAACGGAAGAGTTTAGACATATTTTCATCTTAGTATATTTATATATTCTTGATAAGACTACGAAGACAATTGGTATTAGTAGAGGTGTTCACGGTATAGTTTGAATCGATTTTGAATAAAAGATTTATTCGATTTGAATACTAATTTTACTTGCGATGCGATTCGGATTGGATTGGATTGGATTTGCGGTTTTGTAAACTAAAAAAACTAAATATACATAAAAAATATTAACATCAAATTTTAAATAACCAATAATGATATAACAAATTTCAACAATATCTTAAAAAACTAACAATAACATAACAAGATAAATAAAATTATAGATTAGTTAAAATAAATAAATAAATCTCATTTTGAACATAAAATATTTATTAAATAATAATAATACATGAATAATAAAAAAATGTATAATAAATTGAACATATTATAAGTAAAATTGTAAACATAATAATAAAATAATAATATTATAGTACTGATGAGCGGATAATTTATACGCTTTTTGGCATTGTTTTTAGGTAGTTTTTAATATGATTTAGTTAGTTTTTACTATGTTTTTATTAGTTTTTATGCAAAATTCACATTTCTGGACTTTACTATGAGTTTGTGTATTTTTCTGTGATTTCAGGTATTTTCTGGCTGAAATTAAGGGACTTGAGCAAAAATCTGATTCAGAGACAGAAAGAGGACAGCAGATGCTGTTGGATTTTGACCTCCCTGCACTCGAAATGGATTTTCTGGAGCTACCAAAATCCAATTGGCGCGCTCTCAATTTCTTTGGAAAGTAGACATCTAGGGCTTTCCAGCAATATATAATAGTCCATACTTTGCCTGAGTTTTGACGACGCAAACTGGCGTTCAAACGCCAACTTCCTGCCCTATTTTGAAGTTAAACGCCATAAACAGGTTACAAGACAGAGTTAAACGCCACAAACAGGCTGCAACCTGGCGTTAACTCTAAGAGAAGCCTCTACACGTGTAAGCTCAATGCTCAGCCCAAGCACACACCAAGTGGGTCCCGGAAGTGGATTTCTGCACTATCTGCACTTAGTTACTTATTTTCTGTAACCCTAGCTACTAGTTTAGTATAAAAACAACTTTTAGAGACTTACTATGTACCTCATGACATTTTTACACTTCACATTGTATTTCTGATGGCATGAGTCTCTAAAACCCATGATTGGGGGTGAGGAGCTCTGCTGTGTTTCGATGAATTAATGCAATTACTACTGTTTTTCCATTCAATCACGCCTGTTTCTATTCTAAGATATTCACTCGCACTTCACCCTGATGAATGTGATGATCCGTGACACTCATCATCATTCTCACCTATGAACGCGTGCTTGACAACCACCTCCGTTTTATCTGCACTAGCTTGAGTGTGTATCTCTTAGCCTCCTGGTTCATAATCAGAGTCTTCGTGGTATAGGCTAGAATTATTGGCGGCCATTCCTGAGATCTGAAAAGTCTAACCCTTGTCTATGGTATTCCAGGTAGGATCTGGGAAGGGATGACTGTGATGAGCTTCAAACTCGCGAGTGTTGGGCGTAGTGACAGACGCAAAAGAATCAATGGATTCTATTCCAACATGAGTGAGAACCGACAGATAATTAGCCGTGCGGTGACAGCGCATTTGGACCATTTTCACTGAGAGGATGGATGGTAGCCATTGACAACGGTGATCCACCAACATAAGCTTGCCATGGAAGGAGACCTGCGTGCGTGAAGAAGAAGACAGTAGGAAAGCAGAGATTCAGAAGACAGAGTATCTCCAAAACCTCAATCTGTTCTCCATTACTGCATAACAAGTATTATTTATTTTATGTTAATTACTTTTCATAAACCCAACCATTTTTATTATCAATTTCTTGACTAAGAATTACAAAATAACCATAGCTTGCTTCAAGCCGACAATCTCCATGGGATCGACCCTTACTCACGTAAGGTATTACTTGGACGACCCAATGCACTTGCTGGTTAGTGGTACGAGTTGTGAAAAGTGTGATTTACAATTCGTGCACCAAGTTTTTGGCGCCGTTGCCGGGGATTGTTCGAGTTGGGGCAACTAATGGTTTATTTTATTACTTAGATTAGGAAAAATTTATCTTTTTAGTTTAGAGTCACTAAATTTGCGTCTTCTATTATTGTTTTTGGTTGAAAATTTTTTTTAAATCCTTATTTTCTCTTTTTAAATTTTTCAAAAAATTTTTATAAACTAATAATTGAGTTTTTCTGTTTGAGTTTAGTTTCATATTCTAAGTTTGGTGTCAATTCCACGATTTTAATTTTCTTTCATTTTTTTCGAATTATCGGTGCTCAAATTATAAAAATTTTTATGTTCGGTGTCCTTTGTGTTTTTGTTTTCTTAAAAATTTTTTCATGTGTGCCAGAAATCCACTTCCGGGCCAACTTGGTGTGTGCTTGGCCTGAGCATTGAGCTTTCATGTGGAGAGACTCTTTTGGAGTTAAACGCCAAGTTGTAGCCTGTTTCTGGCGTTTAACTCTGATTTGCAACCTGTTTCTGGCGTTTAACTCCAGAATAGGGCAGAGAACTGGCGTTGAACGCCAGTTTGCATCATCTAAACTTGGGCAAAGTATGAACTATTATATATTGCTGGAAAGCCCTGGATGTCTACGTTTCAACGCAATTCAGAGCGCGCCATTGGGACTTCTGTAGCTCCAGAAAATCCACTTTGAGTGCAGGGAGGTCAGAATCCAACAGCATCTGCAAGAAATTACCTGAAATCACAGAAAAACACACAAACACATAGTAAAGTCCAGAAATGTGATTTTTATTTAAAAACTAATAAAAATATACTAAAAACTAACTAAATCATACTAAAAACTATCTAAAAACAATGCCAAAAAGCGTATAAATTATCCGCTCATCACAACACCAAACTTAAATTATTGCTTGTTCCCAAGCAACTGAAAATCAAATAGGATAAAAAGAAGAGAATATACTATAAATTCCAAATATCAATGAAACTTAGTTCCAATCTGATGAGCGGGACTAGTAGCTTTTTGCCTCTGAACAGTTTTGGTATCTCACTTTATCCTTTGAAGTTTAGAATGATTGGCATCTATGGGAAGTCAAAATTCAGATAGTGTTATTTATTTTCCTAGTTCAGTGTGTTGATTCTTGAACACAGCTACTTTATGAGTCTTGGCCATGGCCCTAAGCACTTTGTTTTCCAGTATTACCACCGGATACATAAATGCCACAGACACATAATTGGGTGAACCTTTTTAGATTGTGACTCAGCTTTGCTAGAGTCCCCAATTAGAGGTGTCCAGGGTTCTTAAGCACACTCTTCTTTTTGCTTTGAACCTCGACTTTAACCGCTCAGTCTCAAGTTTTCACTTGACACCTTCACGCCACAAGCACATGGTTAGGGACAGCTTGGTTTAGCCGCTTAGGCCAGGATTTTATTCCTTTAGGCCCTCCTATCCATTAATGCTCAAAGCCTTGGATCCTTTTTACCCTTGCCTTTTGGTTTTAAGGGTTATTGGCTTTTTGCTCTTGCCTTTTGGTTTAAAGAGCTTTTGGCTTTTTCTGCTTGCTTTTTCTTTTTCTTTCTCTTTTTTTTCGCCATTTTTCTTTTTTTTTTTCGCAAGCATTTGTATTCATTGCTTTTTCTTGCTTCAAGAATCAATTTTATGATTTTTCAGATTATCAATAACATTTCTTCTTTTCATCATTCTTTCAAGAGCCAACATATTTAACATTCATAAACAACAATATCAAAAGTCATATGCATTGTTCAAGCATTCATTCAGAAAACAAAAAGTATTGCCACCACATCAAAATAATTAAACTAATTTCAAGGATGAATTCGAAATTCATGTACTTCTTGTTCTTTTGTAATTAAAGCATTTTTCATTTAAGAAAGGTGATAGATTCATAGGACATTCATAGCTTTAAGACATATACACTTAAATACTAATGATCATGTAATAAGACACAAGCATAAACATAAAGCATAGTATACGAAAAACAGAGAAAAATAAATAGACAAAGAGATTAAGGAACGGGTCCACCTTAGTGAGGGTGGCGTCTTCCTCTTCTTGAAGAACCAATGGTGCTCTTGAGCTCCTCTATGTCTCTTCCTTGTCTTTGTTGCTCCTCCCTCATAGCTCTTTGATCTTCTCTAATCTCATGGAGAATGATGGAGTGCTCTTGGTGTTCCATTCTTAGTTGTCCCATGTTGGAACTTAATTCTCCTAGGGAGGTGTTGATTTGCTCCCAATAGTTTTATGGAGGGAAGTGCATCCCTTAAGGCATCTCAGGGATTTCATGGTGAGGAATTTCCTCATGCTCTTGTTGAAGTCCATGATCTCTTGTTTGCTCCATCCGTTTCTTAGTGATGGACTTGTCCTCTTCAATAAGGATGTCTCCCTCTATGTTAATTCTAGCCGAATTGCAGAGGTGGCAAATGAGGTGAGGAAAGGCTAACCTTGCCAAAGTGGAGGACTTGTCAGCCACCTTGTAGAGTTCTTGAGGTATAATCTCATGAACTTCCACTTCCTCCCCAATCATGATACTATGGATCATGATGGCCCGGTCTACAGTAACTTCAGACCGGTTGCTAGTAGGAATAATTGAGCGTTGGATGAACTCCGACGATCCTCTAGCTACAGGCTTAAGGTCTGGTCTTCTCAATTGAACCGGCTTGCCTCTTGAGTCAACTTTCCATTGAGCTCCTTCCACACATATGTCCATGAGGACTTGGTCCAACCTTTGATCAAAGTTGACCCTTCTAGTGTAGGGGCATGCATTTTCTTGCATCATTGGCAAGTTGAACGCCAACCTTACATTTTCCGGACTGAAATCTAAGTATTTCCCCCGAACCATGGTAAGCCAGTTCTTTGGGTTTGGGTTCACACTTTGATCATGGTTCCTAGTGATCCATGCGTTTGCATAGAAATCTTGAACCATTAAGATCCCGACTTGTTGAATAGGATTAGAGAGAACTTTTAAAAGGGACCTCAGGGATCACCTTTTTTTTTGCCACAATTTCATAGAAGTGGTCTTGATGGACCTTGAGATGAATCTCTCCATCTTCCATGACTCAGAGGTGGAAGCAATTGCCTTCCCTTTCCTCTTTCTTGAGGTTTCTCTGGCCTTAGGTGCCATTAATGGTTATGGAAAAACAAAAAGCAATGCTTTTACTACACCAAACTTAAAAGGTTTGCTTGTCCCCGAGAAAAAGAAGAAAGGAAGTAGTAGAAGAAGAAGAAAATAGAGGAGATGAAGGGAGAAGGTATATTCGGCCAAGGGGGAGGAGTGGTGGTTGTAATGTGTGAAAATGGAGTAGTGTTGAGGGGTTTATATAGGGGTGGGGGGAGGGTAGGTTTCGGCCATTAGGGCTACGTTTGGGAGGGAAAAGAATTTGAATTTTGGAGGTAGGTAGGGTTTATGGGGAAGAGTGGATGGATGTGAGTGGTTAAGGGTATTTGGGGAAGAGGTATGGAGGTGATTGGTGAAGGGTATTTGGGGAAGAGAGTTATGAAAAGGTGTGAAGAGGAGAGAAGAAGAAGTGGGGTAGGTGGGGATCCTGTGGGGTCCATAGATCCTGTGGGGTCAAGGACTTAGTATCCCTGCTCCAATTAGGCGTGCAAAACGCCCTTAGAATGCATGTCTGGCATTAAACGCCAGCTTGCTACTTGTTTCTGGCGTTTAACGCCAATTCCATGCTTTGTTCTGGCGTTAAACGCCAGTCTGGTGCTTGTTTCTGGCATTTAACGCCAGCTTGATGCTTCTTTCTGGCGTTAAACGCCAGTTTGATGCTTCTTACTGGTGTTTAAACGCCAGTAAGCTCTTCCTCCAGGGTGAGCTATTTTTAATGCTGTTTTTCATTATGTTTTTGATTTTTCAGTTGTTTTTGTGACTTCACATGATCATCAACCTAAGGAAAATATAGAATAGCAATGGAAAATAAATAGATATAATTAAATAACATTGGGTTGCCTCCCAACAAGCACTTCTTTAAAGTCAATAGCTTGACAGTGAGCTCTCATATAGCCTCACAGATGTTCAGAGCATTATTGGGACCTCCCAACACCAAACTTAGAGTTTGAATGTGGGGGTTCAACACCAAACTTAGAGTTTGGTTGTGGCCTCCCAACACCAAACTTAGTGTTTGACTGTGGGGGCTTTGGTTGACTCTGCAGTGAGAGAAGCTTTTCATGCTTCCTCTCCATGGTTACAGAAGGAGATCCTTGAGTTTTAAATACAAGGTAGTCCTCATTCAGTTGAAGGACCAACTCTCCTCTGTCTACATCAATTACAGCTTTTGCTGTGGCTAGGAAGGGTCTTCCAAGGATGATGGATTCATCCTTATCCTTCCCAGTGTCTAGGATTATGAAATCAGTAGGGATGTAAAGGCCTTCAACCTTTACTAACAAGTCTTCTACTAATCTATAAGCCTGTTTCATTGATTTGTCTGCCATCTCTAGTGAGATTCTTGCAGCTTATACCTCATAGATTCCCAGTTTCTCTATTACAGAGAGTGGCATAAGGTTTATCCCTAACCCAAGGTCACACAGAGCCTTCTCAAAGGTCATGGTGCCTATGGTACAAGGTATGAAGAACTTTTCGGGATCCGGTTTCTTCTGAGGCAATGTTTGCCTTATCAATGCACTGAGTTCATTGGTGAACAAGGGGGGTTCATCCTCCTAAGTATTATTACCAAATAAACTGGCATTCAACTTCATGAAGGCTCCTAGATATTTAGCAACCTGCTCTTCAATGATGTCTTCATCCTCTTCAGAGGAAGAATAGTCATAAGAGCTCATGAATGGTAAAAGGATGTTCAATGGAATCTCTATGGTCTCTAGATGAGCCTAGATTCCTTTGGTTCCTCAAAGGGAAACTCCTTATTGGTCAGTGAACGTCCCAGGAGGTCTTTCTCACTAGGATTCACGTCCTTCTCCTCCTCTCTGGGTTCGGCCACACCAAGTAAGGTTATGGCCTTGCACTCTCTTTTTGGATTCTCTTCTGTATTGCTTGGGAGAGTACTAGGAGGAGTTTCAGTGACTCTTTTTCTCAGCTGGCCCGCTTGTGCCTCCAAATTTCTAATGGAGGACCTTGTTTCATTCATGAAACTTAGAGTGGCCTTAGATAGATCAAAGATTATTTTTGCTAAGCTAGATGGATTCTGCTCAAAATTCTCTGTCTGTTGCTGAGTGGATGATGGAAAAGGCTTGCTATTGCTAAACCTGTTTCTTCCACCATTGTTAAAGCCTTGTTGAGGCTTTTGTTGGTCCTTCCATGAGAAATTTGGATGATTTCTCCATGAGGGATTATAGGTGTTTCCATAGGGTTCTCCCATGTAATTCACCTTTGCTATTGCAGGGTTCTCAGAATCATAAGCTTATTCTTCAGAAGATGCCTCTTTAGTACTGTTGGATGCAGCTTGCAATCCATTCAGACTCTGAGAAATCATATTGACTTGTTGAGTCAATATTTTGTTTTGAGCCAATATGGCATTTAGAGTATCAATTTCAAGAACTCCCTTCCTCTGAGGCGTCCCATTACTCACAGGATTCCTTTCAGAAGTGTACATGAACTGGTTATTTGCAACTATGTCAATGAGTTCCTGAGCTTCTACATGCATTTTCTTTAGGTGAATGGATCCACCTGTAGAATGGTCCAATGACATCTTTGATAATTCAGACAGACCATCATAGAATATATCCAGGATGGTCCATTCTAAAAGCATGTCAGAAGAACACTTTTTGGTCAGTTGCTTGTATCTCTCCTAAGCTTCATAGAGGGATTCACCTTCTTTCTGTTTGAAGCTTTGAACATCCACTCTAAGTTTGCTAAGCTTTTGAGGAAGAAAGAACTTGGCTAAGAAAGCCGTGACCAGCTTATCCCAAGAGTTCAGGCTATCTTTAGATTGAAAGTCCAACTATATTCTAGCTCTGTCTCTTACAGCAAACGGGAAAAGCATAAGCCTGTAGACCTCGGAATCAACCCCATTGGTCTTAACAGTATCACAGATTTGCAAGAATTCAGTTAAGAAGTGAAAAGAATCTTCTGATAGAAGTCCATGAAACTTGCAATTCTGTTGCATCAGAGAAACTAATTGAGGCTTTAGCTTAAAATTGTTTGCTCCAATGGCAGGGATTGAGATGCTTCTTCCATGTAAGTTGGAATTTGGTGCAGTAAAGTCACCAAGCATCTTCCTTGCATTGTTGTTGGTTTCGGCCATGTCTCCTTCTTTTTCGAAAATTTCTGTCAGATTTTCTCCAGAGAGTTGTGCTTTAGCTTCCCTTAGCTTCCTCTTCAAAGTCCTTTCAGGTTCAGGATCAGCTTTAACAAGAATGTTCTTATCCTTGTTCCTGCTCATATGAAAAAGAAGAGAACAGAAAAGAAAATATGGAATCCTCTATGTCACAGTATAGAGATTCATTATATGAGTATAGGAAGAGAAGAATGGAGGAAGGAAAAGATAAGAATTCGAACACAAAGGAGAAAAGTAGGTTCGAATTTTTGAGTGAAAGAGGGGTGTTAGTAGATAAATAAATAAATAGAAGGAGATGAGAGGGAGAGGAATTCGAAAATTAAATAAAATAAAATATAAATATTTTTGTTTTATTTTAAATATTAGTTATAATTCGAAAATTTAAAAAGAAAAATAAAATTAAATCAAATTAAAATTTAAAACAAATAGTTAATTAAAAAGGAATTTTGAAAAAGAGGGGAGGGGTTTTCGAAAATTAGAGAGGGAAAATTAGTTAGGTGGTTTAGAAAAAGATATGATTGAAATAGAAAAATTTTAAAATAATAAAAAAGAAAAATAATTTAAGTAGTTAATTGAAAAATATTTGAAATTAAGTTTTGAAAAAGATATGGTTGAAAGATATGATTGAAAATTTAATTTGAAGAAGATTTGAAAAGGAAATTAAAAAGATTTGATTTTTGAAATTAAAGTTGATTACTTGACTAACAAGAAACTTAAAAGATATGATTTTAAAATTTAAAGATTGAACCTTTCTTAATAGGCAAGTAACAAACTTAAAATTTTGAATCAATCACATTAATTGTTAGCATTAATTTCGAAAATATGAAATGGAAATAAGAAAAAGATTTTGAAAATAAATTTTGAAAATTTCGAAATTATGAAAGAAAAAATGAAAAAGATTTGATTTTTGAAAAAGATTTGAAAAAGATAGAATTTTTAAATTGAAAATTTGATTTGACTCATAAGAAACAACTAAATTTTGAAAATTTTTTTTGAAAAAGTCAACTCAAATATTCGAAATTTATGAGAAGAATAAGAGAAAGATATTTTTTCGATTTTTTAAATTTTTAATGAAGAAAGAGAAAAATATTAAAAAGACTTAAAACATGAAAATTATGAATCAAAACACACAATGCATGCAAGAACACTTTGAATGTCAAGATGAACATCAAGAACACTTTGAATGTCAAGATGAACACCAAGAACTTATTTTTGAAAATTTTTAAGAAAGAAAAACATGCAAGACACCAAACTTGGAAATTTTCAATGTTTAGATACTAACAAATTGAAAATGCATATGAAAAACAAGAAAAGACACAAAACATGAAAATGCAAAGATCAAATAAGGAAAATCATCAAGAGCAACTTGAAGATCATGAAGAACATCATGCATGAGTTTTCGAAAATTTAAAGAAAAGTTACAAAGATGAAATTGACACCAAACTTACAATTTGACACTAGACTCAAACAAGAAACACAAATTTATTTTTGGTTTTATGATTTTATTAACTTTTTTTTGTATTTTTCAAAAATTAATTGGAAAAATAAAGATAAGGATTTCAAAATTTCTAATGAGAATTCCAGGAATCATGCAATGTTAGTCTAAAACTCCGGTCCAGGAATTAGACATGGCTTACTAGCCAGCCAAGCTTTCAGTGAAAGCTCCGGTCCAAAATACTAGACATGGCCAATGGCCAACCAAGCTTCAGCATACATAGTTCAAGCATGTGAAGAGGAAGCCTCAGTCCAAAAGAATTTAGACATGGCTTTACAGCCAGCCAGGCTTCAACATGTTATCTTAAAACTCTAGAATTCATTCTTAAAAATTCTAAAGCCATAGAATAATTTATTTTATATATTTTTTTTTGTTTTTGTTTTTGTTTTTATTTTTGAAAATTTTTTCGAACATAAAAATAATAAAAATAAAAAGCTTAAAATTAAAATAAAATTACCTAATCTGAGCATCAAAATGAACCGTCAGTTGTCCAAACTCGAACAATCCCCGGCAACAGCGCCAAAAACTTGGTGCACGAAATCGTGATCGTTCATTCCTTGGTAACGGTGCCAAAAACTTAATACGCACGTTCATAATCTTAGTTCTTTGTCACAACTTCGCACAACTAACTAGCAAGTGCACTGGGTCGTCCAAGTAATGAACCTTACGTGAGTAAGGGTCGATCCCACGGAGATTGTCGGCTTGAAGCAAGCTATGGTCACCTTGTAAATCTCAATCAGGCGGATTCAATTGGTTATGGAGAATTAATAATTAAAATATAAACAAAACGTAAAATAAAGATAGAGATACTTATGTAATTCATTGGTGAGAATTTCAGATAAGCGTAAAGAGATGCTTAGTTCCTTCTGAATCTCTGCTTTCCTATTGCCTTCATCCAATCCTTCATACTCCTTTCCATGGCAAGCTGTATGTTGGGCATCACCGTTGTCAATGGCTATATCCCGTCCTCTTAGTGAAAATGGTCCAAATGCGCTATCACCGCACGGCTAATCATCTGTTGGTTCTCGATCATATTGGAATAGGATTCAGTAATCCTTTTGCGTCTGTCACTACGCCCAGCACTCGCGAGTTTGAAGCTCGTCACAGCCATCCCTTCCCAGATCCTACTCGGAATACCACAGACAAGGTTTAGACTTTCTGGATCTCAAGAATGGCCACCAATAATTCTAGCCTATACCACGAAGACTCTGATCTCACGATCAGGAGGCTAAGAGATATGCATTCAAGCTTGTTTGCATGTAGAACGGAAGTGTTTGTCAGGCACACGTTCATAAGTGAGAATGATGATGAGCGTCACATAATCATCACATTCATTATGTTCTTGTGTGCGAATAAATATCTTAGAGAAGAAATAGGCTTGAATTGAATAGAAAAACAATAGTACTTTGCATTAATTCATGGTGTGTAGAAACTCTACCGTTGAAACTCTCCATACCTTAATCTATGGTGTGTAGAAACTCTACCGTTGAAAATACATAAGAACAAGGTCCAGGCATGGCCAAATGGCCAGCCCCCTAAACGTGATCTCAGAACATAAAATTATTCAAAAGATTCGAAGATGTAAATACAATAGTAAAAAGTCCTATTTATACTAAACTAGTTACTAGGGTTTACAGAGATAGGTAAATGATGTAGAAATCCACTTCTGGGCCCACTTGGTGTGTGCTTGGGCTGAACATTGAGCTTTCATGTGTAGAGACTCTTTTTGGAGTTAAACGACAGGTTGTAGCCTGTTTCTGGCGTTTAACTTTGATTTGCAACCTGTTTCTGGTGTTTAACTCCAGAAAAGGGCAGAGAGCTGGCGTTGAACGCCAGTTTGCGTCATCTAAACTCGGAAAAAATATGGACTATTATATATTGCTGGAAAGCCCTAGATGTCTACTTTCCAACGCAATTAAGAGCATGCCATTTGGACTCCTGTATCTCCAGAAAATCCACTTTGAGTGCAGGGAGGTCAGAATCCAACAACATCTGCAGTCCTTCTTCAACCTCTGAATTTGATTTTTGCTCAAGTCCCTCAATTTCAGCCAGAAATTACCTGAAATCATAGAAAAACACACAAACTCATAGTAAAGTCCAAAAATGTTATTTTTATTTAAAAACTAATAAAAATATACTAAAAACTAACTAAATCATACTAAAAACTATCTAAAAACAATGCCAAAAAGCGTATAAATTATCCGCTCATCACCTACCTACAGCAAGCATAAGAACATGGAAACAATTATCAGACAAATTTCTGAATCAATATTTCCCTCCAAAAAGGATGACACAGCTAAGGCTGGACATCCAAGGCTTTAAACAAGAGGATGATGAATCCCTTTGTAACGTCTGGGAGAGGCACAGAAGGATGCTAAGGAAATGCCCCTCTGAAATATTTTCAGAGTGGGTACAATTAGACATCTTCTACTATGGGCTTACAGAAAAAGCTCAGACATCTCTAGACCACTCAGTTGGTGGATCTATACACATGAGAAAGACTATTGAAGAGGCTCAAGAGCTTATTGATATAGTTGCTAGAAATCAGCACCTGTACATAAACAATGAGTCCTACATGAAAGAAGAAGCTAAAGCAGTATCAACTAACTTTAGTCCTCAGGAACAAGTTGCTGAACTCAATCAGCAACTATCTTCTATAACAAGGCAGTTAGCAGAATTTAAGGAGATGCTACAAGAAACCGAAACTGCTAACAAGGATATGGAATCACAATTGAATCAGACAAAATAGCAGTTATCGAAACAGATAATAGAGGAGTGCCAAGCAGTTCAATTAAGAAGTGGAAAAACATTAAATACCTCAACTCAAAGAGTAGAAAGCCAAGAAAGGAACAAATGACAGAGGATGAGCAACCTGCTACCCAAAATACCTCTGAGGACAGTAAGAGCCCAGAGAGGAATAAGTCTAGCGTTCAAACACCAAAAACGGGTGAAAAATTGCCGTTAAACGCCCAATCCATGTCCAGTTCTAGCATTCAAACGCCAGAAAAGGGTAGGAATCTGGCGTTAAACGCCCAATCCACGTCCAATCCTGGCATTCAAACGCCAATGAGGGATCAGACGCCTGCAAGTGCTGATAATAACTCCCTCAAGAAGGCTTCTCAACCTGCCTCTGTAGGAAATAAACCTGCAACAACTAAGGTTGAAGAATATAAAGCCAAAATGCCTTATCCTCAGAAACTCTGCCAAGCGGAACAGGATAAACAATTTACTCGCTTTGCAGACTATCTCAGGACTCTTGAAATAAAGATTCCGTTTGCAGAGGCACTTGAGCAAATACCCTCTTATGCTAAGTTCATGAAAGAGATCTTAAGTTATAAGAAGGATTGGAGAGAAACAGAAAAAGTTTTTCTCACTGAAGAATGCAGTGCAGTCATCCTAACAAGCTTACCAGAAAAGCTTAAGGATCCCAGAAGCTTTATGATACCATACACATTAGAGGGTACTTGTACCAAGATAGCTTTATGTGACTTTGGGGCAAGTATCAATCTAATCCCTGCATCCACTATCAGAAAGCTTGGCTTGACTGAAGAGGTCAAACCAACCCGGATATGTCTTCAACTTGTTGATGGCTCCATTAAATATCCATCAGGCATAATTGAGGACATGATTGTCAAGGTTGGGCCATTTGCCTTTCCCACTGACTTTGTAGTGATGGAGATGGAGGAGCACAAGAGTGCAACTCTCATTCTAGGAAGATCTTTCCTAGCAACTGGACGAACCCTCATTGATGTCCAAAAAGGGGAAGTGACCTTAAGAGTTAATGAGGATGAGTTCAGGCTGAATGCTGTTGAGGCAATGAAGCATCTAGACACATAAAAAGACTGCATGCGTGTGATATTATTGACTCCTTGGTAGAGGAGATCAATGATGAGCGGATAATTTATACGCTTTTTGGCATTGTTTTTAGTATGTTTTTAGTAGGATCTAGTTACTTTTAGGGATGTTTTCATAAGTTTTTATGTTAAATTCACATTTCTGGACTTTACTATGAGTTTGTGTGTTTTTCTGTGATTTCAGGTATTTTCTGGCTGAAATTGAGGGACTTGAGCAGAAATCAGATTCAGAGGTTGAAAAAGGACTGCTGATGCTGTTGGATTCTGACCTCCCTGCACTTAAAGTAGATTTTCTGGAGCTACAGAATTTGAAATGGCGCGCTTTCAATTGCGTTGGAAAGTAGACATCCAGGGCTTTCCAGCAATATATAATAGTCCATACTTTGGTCAAGAATAGATGACGTAAACTGGCGTTCAACGCCAGCCTTCTGCCCAAATCTGGCGTCCAGCGCCAGAAAAGGATCCAAAACCAGAGTTGAACGCCCAAACTGGCACAGAAACTGGCGTTCAACTCCACAAATGGCCTCTGCACGTGCTACACTTTAGCTCAGCCCAAACACACACTAAGTGGGCCCAGGAAGTGGATTTATGCATCAATTACTCACTCATGTAAACCCTAGTGACTAGTTTATTATAAATAGGACCTCTTACTATTGTATTAGGCGTCTTTTTGACCATCTTTGGTCTCAGTTTTATTCCATTGTTCATCTTAGGAGACTATTGATCTCGTTTAGGGGGCTGGCCATCTCGGCCATGCCTGGACCTTTCACTTATGTATTTTTAACGGTAGAGTTTCTACACTCCATAGATTAAGGTGTGGAGCTCTGCTGTTCCTCAAAGATTAATGCAAGTACTACTGTTTTCTATTCAATTCATCTTATTTCGCTTCTAAGATATCCATTCGCACCCAAGAACGTGATGAAGGTGATGATTATGTGTGACGCTCATCATCCTTCTCCCTTATGAACGCGTGCCTGACAAACACTTCCGTTCTACATGAAATAATCTAGAATGAATATCTCTTAGATCTCCTAACAGGAATCTTCGTGGCGTAAGCTAGAATGATGGCGTCATTCAAGAGAATCCGGAAGGTCTAAACCTTGTCTGTGGTATTCTGAGTAGGATTCAATGATTGAATGACTGTGATGAGCTTCAAACTCGCGAGTGCTGGGCGTTAGTGACAGACGCAAAAGGAGGGTGAATCCTATTCCAGCATGATCGAGAACCGACAGATGAATAGCCGTGCCGTGACAGGGTGCGTGAGCATATTATTCACTGAGAGGAGGGGATGTAGCCACTGACAACGGTGATGCCCTTGCATACAGCCAGCCATGGAAAGGAGTAAGACCGATTGGATGAAGATAGCAGGAAAGCAGAGGTTTAGAGGAACGAAAAGCATCTCCATTCGCTTATCTGAAATTCTCACCAATGAATTACATAAGTATCTCTATCCCTATTCTATTATTTATTATTTGAAAACTCCATGATTATTTTATATCCGCCTGACTGAGATTTACAAGGTGACCATAGCTTGCTTCATACCAACAATCTCCGTGGGATTCGACCCTTACTCACGTAAGGTATTACTTGGACGACCCAGTGCACTTGCTGGTTAGTTGTATCGAAGTTGTGACAATTATGAATTAAGATCAAAGCACCAACCTTTGGAGCCATTACCAGGGATTGTTCGAGCCTGGACATCACAATTTCGTGCACCAAGTTTTTGGCGCCGTTGCCGGGGATTGTTTGAGTTTGGACAACTGACGGTTCATCTTGTTGCTCAGATTGGGTAACTTTCTTTTCGTTCTCTTTTCAAAAATCTTTCAAAAATATTTTCAAAAAAATTTCTCTTGTTTTCGAAAAAAATAAAAATGTTTTCAAAAATTTATTCAAAGTTTTTAAGAATGAATTCTAGTGTTTCATGAAGCATGTGAAGCCTGGCTGGCTGTAAAGCCATGTCTAAATTCATTTGGAATGAGGCTTGCAATTTGTTATCAAGAGCAAATTAGTTGTTGCTCATCCACCTGCTGCTGATCCATGATCACCTGCTGAAGCTTGGCTGGCCATTGGCCATGTCTAGTGTTTTGGACTGGAGCTTTCTTTGAAAGCTTGGCTGGCTAGTGAGCCATGTCTAATTCCTGGACTGAAGCTTTAGACTAAGAATGCAAGATTCCTGGAATTCATATTAAAAATTTTGGAATCCTTATTTTTTTCTTTTTCATATAATTTTCGAAAAAATCCAAAAAAAAAAATTAGAAAATCATAAAAATCAAAAATATTTTTTGTGTTCTTGTTTGAGTCTTGAGTCATGTTATAAGTTTGGTGTCAATTGCATGTGCATCTTGCATTTTTCAAAAATATCATGCATTCATAGTGTTCTTCATGATCTTCAAGTTGTTCTTGATAAGTCTTCTTGTTTGATCTTGATGATTTTTTGTTTTTTGTCTTTTATTGTTTTTCATATGCATTTTTGAATTCTTAGTGCCTAAGCATTAAAGAATTCTAAGTTTGGTGTCTTGCATGTTTTCTTTGCATTAAAAGTTTTTCAATATTGTGTCTATGATGCTCATCTTGGCATTCAAAGTGTTCTTGGTGTTCATCTTAACATTCATAGCATTCTTGCATGCATCACATGTTTTGATCTAAAAAATTTCATGCATTGCATAATTTTCATGTTTTTCATAAAAATTTCAAAAATAAAAAAAAAATATCTTTCCCTTTTTCTCTCATCAAATTCGAAAATTTGGATTGACTTTTTCAAAAGTTTTTAAAATCAAGTTGTTTCTTATGAGTCAAATCAAATTTTCAATTTGAAAATCTTATCTTTTTCAAAATCTTTTTCGAAAATCAAATCTTTTTCAAAATTTTTAGTTATTTTCGAAAATTAAAAAAAAAATCTTTTTCAAAAATCTTTTTCTTATTTTTATACCAAATTTTCGAAAATAACATAATCAATTAATGTTTTGATTCAAAAATTTGAAGTTTGTTACTTGCTTGTTAAGAAAGATTCAAACTTTAAGTTCTAGAATCATATCTTGTGATTTCTTATGAATCAAGTCATTAATTGAGATTTTAAAAATCAAATCTTTTTCAAAACTAATTTCAATCATATCTTCTCAAAAATATCTTCTTATCTTATCTTTTTCAAAAATATCTTTTCAAAATATCTTTTCTAACTTCCTAACTTCTTATCTTTTCAAAATTTGTTTCAACTAACTAACTAACTTTTTGTTTGTTTCTTAACTTTTTCAAAACTACCTAACTAACTCTCTCTCTCTCTAATTTTCGAAAATATCTTCCCTCTTTTTCAAAATTTCTTTTTAATTAACTAATTATTTTTATTTTTTATTTTTTTATTTTTTATTTTTGATTTCAAAAATTTTCGAAAATTACTAACATTTTTCAAAAACCATTTTCGAAAATCACTAACTCTTTTTCAAAATAATTTTCGAAAATTATCCCTCCCCCATCCTATTCTATTTATTCATTCATATCCTAACATCTCATCTCACATCTCTTCCATCCGTACAGTTGTGCTTCTTCCTTTACATCACATTCTTTGTCTCCCCCTCTTTTCTTCCACTCACAAAGGGATCCCTATACTGTGGTATAAAGGATCTCTATTATTATTATTATTTTTTTTGTGCCTTCTTCTTTGTCATATGAGCAGGAGCAGGGATAAGAACATTCTTGTGGAAGCAGATCCAGAACCTGAAAGGACTCTGAAGAGAAAATTAAGAGAAGCTAAAATACAACAATCTAGAGATAACCTTTCAGAAATTTTCGAACAGGCAAAGGAGATGGCAGCCAAAAATAATAATAATGTAAGGAAGATGCTTGGTGACTTTACTGCACCTAATTCTAATTTACATGGAAGAAGCATCTCCATTCCTGCCATTGGAGCAAACAACTTTGAGCTGAAACCTCAATTAGTTTCTCTGATGCAGCAGAACTGCAAGTTTCATGGACTTCCATCTGAAGATCCTTTTCAGTTCTTAACTGAATTCTTGCAGATATGTGATACTGTTAAGACTAATGGAGTAGATCCTGAAGTCTACAGGCTCATGCTTTTCCCCTTTGCTGTAAGAGACAGAGCTAGATTATGGTTGGATTCTCAACCCAAAGACAGCCTGAACTCTTGGGATAAGCTGGTCACGGCTTTCTTAGCCAAGTACTTTCCTCCTCAAAAGCTGAGCAAGCTTAGAGCTGATGTTCAAACCTTCAGACAGAAAGAAGGTGAATCCCTCTATGAAGCTTGGGAAAGATACAAACAGTTGACCAAAAAGTGTCCCTCTGACATGCTTTCAGAATGGACCATCCTGCATATATTCTATGATGGTTTATCTGAGCTATCAAAGATGTCACTGGACACTTCTGCAGGTGGATCCATTCACCTAAAGAAAACGCCTGCAGAAGCTCAAGAACTCATTGACATGGTTGCTAATAACCAGTTCATGTACACTTCTGAAAGGAATCCTGTGAGCAATGGGACGCCTATGAAGAAGGGAGTTCTTGAAGTTGATACTCTGAATGCCATATTAGCTCAGAATAAAATATTGACTCAGCAAGTCAATATGATTTCTCAGAGTCTGCATGGAATGCAAGCTGCATCCAACAGTACTCAAGAGGCATCTTCTGAAGAAGAAGCCTATGATCCTGAGAACCCTGCAATAGCAGAGGTGAACTACTTAGGTGAACCTTATGGAAACACTTATAACTCAACATGGAGAAATCATCCAAATTTCTCATGGAAGGATCAAAAGCCCCAACAAGGCTTTAATAATGGTGGAAGAAACAGGTTTAACAATAATAAACCTTTTCCATCATCAACTCAGCAACAGACAGAGAACTCTGAACAAAATGCTTCTAATTTAGCAAATCTAGTCTCTGATCTGTCTAAGGCCACTGTGAGTTTCATGAATGAAACAAGATCTTCCATTAGAAATCTGGAAGCACAAGTGGGCCAGCTAAGTAAAAGGATCACTGATATCCCTCCTAGTACTCTCCCAAGCAATACAGAAGAGAATCCAAAAGGAGAGTGCAAGGCCATTGACATAAGCGCCATGGCCGAACCTGTGAGGAGAGGAGAGGACGTGAATCCCAAGGAGGAAGACCTCCTGGGACGTCCAGTGGTCAATAAGGAGCTTCCCTCTGAGGAACCAAAGGAATCTGAGACTCATCTAGAGACCATAGAGATTCCATTGAACCTCCTTATGCCCTTCATGAGCTCTGATGAGTATTCCTCTTATGAAGAGAATGAGGATGTTACTGAAGAGCAAACTGCCAAGTTTCTTGGTGCAATCATGAAGCTGAATGCCAAATTGTTTGGCATTGATACTTGGGAAGTTGAACCTCCCTTGTTCATCAATGAACTAAGTGATCTGGATCAACTGACATTGCCTCAGAAGAGACAGGATCCTGGAAAGTTCATAATCCCTTGTACCATAGGCACCATGATCTTTAAGGCTCTGTGTGACCTTGGTTCAGGGATAAACCTCATGCCCCTCTCTGTAATAGAGAAACTGGGAATCTATGGGGTGCAAGCTGCTAAAATCTCACTAGAGATGGTAGACAGCTCAAGAAGACAGGCTTATGGACAAGTAGAAGATGTATTAGTAAGGGTTGAGGGCCTTTACATACCTACTGATTTCATAGTCCTGGATACTGGAAAGGAAGAGGATGAATCTATCATCCTAGGAAGACCTTTCCTGGCCACAGCAAGAGCTGTGATTGATGTTGACAGAGGTGAAATATTCCTTCAATGGAATGAGAACTCCCTTGTATTCAAAACTCAAGGATTTCCCTCTGCAACCATGGAGAGGAAGCTTGAAAAGCTTCTCTCAAAGCAGAGTCAACCAGAGCCCCCACAGTCAAACTCTAAGTTTGGTGTTGGGAGGCCACAACCAAACTCTAAGTTTGGTGTTGAACTCCCATATCCAAACTCTAAGTTTGGTGTTGGAGAGTCTCAACAAAGCTCTGCACATCTGTAAGGCTCCATGAGAGCCCACTGTCAAGCTATTGACATTAAAGAAGCGCTTGTTGGGAGGCAACCCAATGTTTATCTAATTCTTATTTTTATTGTTTTTCATGTTTTCTTAGGTTCATGATCATGTGGAGTCACAAAATAAATAGAAAAATTGAAAACGGAATCAAAAACAGCAGAAGAAAAATCACACCCTGGAGGAGCATCTGTCTGGCGTTCAGCGCCAGAACAGAGCATGGTTCTGGCGCTGAACGCCCAAAATGGGCAGCTTCTGGGCGCTGAACGCCAGAACAGGCATGGTTCTGGCATTCAACGCCAGAAATGGCACACAGATGGGCGTTGAACGCCCAAAATGGCCACCAACCTGGCGCTGAACGCCCAGAGTTGGGTACAAAGGCATTTTTACATGCCTAATGGGTGCAGGGATGTAAATCCTTGAACACCTCAGGATCTGTGGACCCCACAGGATCCACTCAGGATCTGTGGACCCCACAGGATCCCCACCTACCTCCACTCACTTCTTCTCACCACTCTCTTTCACATAACCCCATAAACACTCTTCCCTAAAAACCCCTCACCAATCACCTCAATCTCTCTTCCCTACTAAACCTTCACCACTCACATCCACCCACTCTTCCCAATAAACCTACCTCATAAACTCCACCTACCTTCAAAATTCAAAACCAATTTCCCACCCAAACCCACCCATATGGCCGAAACAATACCCCACCTCCCTACCCTATATAAAGCTCTCCATTCTTCTTCAAATTCACACAACACACCCCTCTACACTCCTCTTGGCCGAAACCTCATCTCCCTCTCCCTCTCCATATTTCTTCTTCTTCTTCTTCTATTTTTTTTGTTTATTGCTCGAGGGCGAGCAATATTCTAAGTTTGGTGTGGTAAAAGCATAGCTTTTTTGTTTTTCCATTACCATTGATGGCACCCAAGACCGGAGAATCCTCTAGAAGAGGGAAAGGGAAGATAAAAGCTTCCACATCCGAGTCATGGGAGATGGAAAGGTTCATCTCCAAAGCCCATCAAGACCACTTCTATGATGTTGTGGCCAAGAAGAAGGTGATCCCTGAGGTCCCTTTCAAACTCAAAAGAAATGAGTATCCGGAGATCCGACATGAAATTCAAAGAAGAGGTTGGAAATTTCTAACAAATCCCATCCAACAAAGTCGGCATCCTAATGGTTCAAGAGTTCTATGCCAATGCATGGATCACCAAGAACCATGATCAAAGTAAGAACCCGGATCCAAAGAACTATGTTACAATGGTTCGGGGGAAATACTTAGATTTTAGTCCGGAGAATGTGAGGTTGGCGTTCAACTTGCCATACATGGAAGAGAACGCACGCCCCTACACAAGGAGAGTCAACTTTGATCAAAGGTTGGACCAAGTCCTTATGGACATATGTGTAGAAGGAGCTCAATGGAAGATTGACTCCAAAGGCAAGCCGGTTCAACTAAGAAGATTGGACCTCAAGCCTATAGCTAGAGGATGGTTGGAGTTTATTCAATGCTCAATCATTCCCACTAGCAACCGGTCTGAAGTTACTATAGACTGGGCCATCATGATCCATAGCATCATGATTGGAGAAGAGGTGGAAGTTCATGAGATTATACCTCAAGAACTCTACAAGGTGGCTGACAAGTCCTCCACTATGGCAAGGTTAGCCTTCCCTCACCTCATTTGCCACCTATGCAATTCAGCTGGGATTGACATAGAGGGAGATATCTTCATCAAAGAGGACAAGCCCATCACTAAGAAAAAGATGGAGCAAGCAAGAGAGCCCAGTCATGGAGCTCAAGAGGCGCAAGAAGCTCACTTCCATGAGATCCCTGAGATGCCTCAAATGCACTTTCCTCCACAAAATTATTGGGAGCAAATCAACACCTCCCTAGGAGAATTGAGTTCCAATATGGGACAACTAAGGGTGGAACATCAAGAGCACTCCATCATGCTGCATGAAATAAGAGAAGATCAAAAGGCAATGAGGGAGGAGCAACAAAGACAAGGAAGAGACATAGAAGAGCTCAAGGACATCATTGGTTCCTCAAGAAGGAAACGCCACCATCACTAAGGTGGATTCATTCCTTGTTCTTGTTTTCTCTGTTTTTCGTTTTCTATATTATGTGCTTATCAATGTTTGTGCCTTTATTACATGATCATTAGTAGTTAGTAACTTTGCCTTAAAGATATGAATGTCCTATGAATCCATCACCTCTCTTAAAAGAAAAATGTTTTAATTCAAAAGAACAAGAAGTACATGAGTTTCGAATTTATCCTTGAACTTAGTTTAATTATATTGATGTGGTGACAATGCTTCTTGTTTTCTGAATGAATGCTTGAACAGTGCATATGTCTTTTGAAGTTGTTGTTTAAGAATGTTAAATATGTTGGCTCTTGAAAGAATGATGACTAGGAGACATGTTATTTGATAATCTGAAAAATCATACAAATGATTCTTGAAGCAAGAAAAAGCAGCAAAGAACAAATCTTGCAGAAAAAAAAAAAAGAAAAAAAAAGGGGCGAAAAAAGAATAGAAAAGAAAAAAAAATAGAAAGAAAAAGAAAAAGCAAGCAGAAAAAGCCAATAACCCTTAAAACCAAAAGGCAAGGGCAAATAAAAAAGATCCCAAGGCTTTGAGCATCAGTGGATAGGAGGGCCTAAAGGAATAAAATCCTGGTCTAAGCGGCTAAACCAAGCTGTCCCTAACCATGTGCTTGTGGCGTGTAGGTGTCAAGTGAAAACTTGAGACTGAGCGGTTAAAGTCAAGGTCCAAAGCAAAAACAAAGAGTGTGCTTAAGAACCCTGGACACCTCTAATTGGGGACTTTAGCAAAGCTGAGTCACAATCTGAAAAGGTTCACCCAATTATGTGTCTGTGGCATTTATGTATCCGGTGGTAATACTGGAAAACAAAGTGCTTAGGGCCACGGCCAAGACTCATAAAGAAGCTGTGTTCAAGAATCATCATACTGAACTAGGAGAGTCAATAACACTATTCAAAATCTGAAGTTCCTATAGATGCCAATCATTCTAAACCTCAATGGATACAGTGAGATGCCAAAACTATTTAAGAGGCAAAAAGCTATAAGTCCCGCTCATTTGATTGAAGCTATGTTTCATTGATAGTTTGGAATTTATAGTATATTCTTTTCTTTTTATCCTATTTGATTTTCAGTTGCTTGGGGACAAGCAACAATTTAAGTTTGGTGTTGTGATGAGCGGATAATTTATACGCTTTTTGGCATTGTTTTTAGTATGTTTTTAGTAGGATCTAGTTACTTTTAGGGATGTTTTCATAAGTTTTTATGTTAAATTCACATTTCTGGACTTTACTATGAGTTTGTGTGTTTTTCTGTGATTTCAGGTATTTTCTGGCTGAAATTGAGGGACTTGAGCAGAAATCAGATTCAGAGGTTGAAAAATGACTGCTGATGCTGTTGGATTCTGACCTCCCTGCACTTAAAGTGGATTTTCTGGAGCTACAGAACTTTAAATGGCGCGCTTCCAATTGCGTTGGAAAGTAGACATTCAGGGCTTTCCAGCAATATATAATAGTCCATACTTTGGTCAAGAATAGATGACGTAAACTGGCGTTCAACGCCAGCCTTCTGCCCAAATCTGGCGTCCAGCGCCAGAAAAGGATCCAAAACCAGAGTTGAACGCCCAAACTGGCACAGAAACTGGCGTTCAACTCCACAAATGGCCTCTGCACGTGCTACACTTAAGCTCAGCCCAAACACACACCAAGTGGGCCCAGGAAGTGGATTTATGCATCAATTACTCACTCATGTAAACCCTAGTGACTAGTTTATTATAAATAGGACCTCTTACTATTGTATTAGGCATCTTTTTGACCATCTTTGGTCTCAGTTTTATTCCATTGTTCATCTTAGGAGACTATTGATCTCGTTTAGGGGGCTGGCCATCTCGGCCATGCCTGGACCTTTCACTTATGTATTTTTAACGGTAGAGTTTCTACACTCCATAGATTAAGGTGTGGAGCTCTGCTGTTCCTCAAAGATTAATGCAAGTACTACTATTTTCTATTCAATTCATCTTATTTCGCTTTTAAGATATCCATTCTCACCCAAGAACGTGATGAAGGTGATGATTATGTGTGACGCTCATCATCCTTCTCCCTTATGAACGCGTGCCTGACAAACACTTCCGTTCTACATGAAATAAGCTAGAATGAATATCTCTTAGATCTCCTAACAGGAATCTTCGTGGCGTAAGCTAGAATGATGGCGGCATTCAAGAGAATCCGGAAGGTCTAAACCTTGTCTGTGGTATTCTGAGTAGGATTCAATGATTGAATGACTGTGACGAGCTTCAAACTCGCGAGTGCTGGGCGTTAGTGATAGACGCAAAAGGAGGGTGAATCCTATTCCAGCATGATCGAGAACCGACAGATGAATAGCCGTGCCGTGACAGGGTGCGTGAGCATATTATTCACTGAGAGGAGGGGATGTAGCCACTGACAATGGTGATGCCCTTGCATACAGCCAGCCATGGAAATGAGTAAGACCGATTGGATGAAGATAGCAGGAAAGCAGAGGTTTAGAGGAACGAAAAGCATCTCCATTCGCTTATCTGAAATTCTCACCAATGAATTACATAAGTATCTCTATCCCTATTCTATTATTTATTATTCGAAAACTCCATGATTATTTTATATCCGCCTGACTGAGATTTACAAGGTGACCATAGCTTGCTTCATACCAACAATCTCCGTGGGATTCGACCCTTACTCACGTAAGGTATTACTTGGACGACCCAGTGCACTTGCTGGTTAGTTGTATCGAAGTTGTGACAATTATGAATTAAGATCAAAGCACCAAGATTTGGAGCCATTACCAGGGATTGTTCAAGCCTGGACATCACAATTTCGTGCACCAATCAACATGGCTGAGAGTCTCGAATCAGAGCTAGAAGACATCTATAAAGATGTTCAGCCTGATCTAGAGGAATCAGAGGAAATAAAAGAGCCTCTAAAAACTCCTCAAGAAGAGGAGAAATCTCCTAAACTCGAGCTCAAACCACTACCACCATCCCTGAAATATGCATTTCTGGGAGAAGGTGACACTTTTCCAGTAATCATAAGCTCTGCTTTAAATCCACAGGAAGAGAAAGCACTACTTCAAGTGCTAAAGACACACAAGGCAGCTCTTGGGTGGTCCATAAGTGATCTTAAGGGCATCAGCCCAGCAAGATGCATGCACAAGATCCTATTGGAGGACGATGCTAAGCCAGTGGTTCAACCACAGAGGCGGCTAAATCCAGCCATGAAAGAGGTGGTGCAGAAAGAGGTCACCAAGTTACTGGAGGCTGGGATTATTTATCCTATTTCTGATAGCCCCTGGGTGAGCCCTGTCCAAGTTGTCCCCAAGAAGGGAGGCATGACAGTGGTTCATAATGAAAAAAATGAACTGGTTCCTACAAGAACAGTTACAGGGTGGCGTATGTGTATTGATTACAAAAGGCTCAATACAGCCACCAGGAAGGATCACTTTCCTTTACTATTCATAGACCAGATGCTAGAAAGACTAGCAGGTCATGAATACTACTACTTTTTGGATGGCTATTCAGGTTACAACCAAATTATAGTAGATCCTTAGGACCAAGAAAAAATAACATTCACATGTCTTTCTAGAGTATTTGCTTACAGAAGGATGCCTTTTGGTCTGTGCAATGCACCTGCAACCTTTCAGAGGTGCATGTTCTCTATCTTCTCTGATATGGTAGAGAAATTTCTGGAAGTCTTCATGGATGACTTTTCAGTATTTGGAGACTCATTAAGCTCCTGCCTTAACCATTTAGCACTTGTTCTGAAAAGATGCCAAGAGACCAACCTAGTTTTAAACTGGGAAAAATGTCACTTTATGGTGATTGAAGGGGTTGTCCTTGGGCATAAAATTTCAAACAAGGGAATAGAGGTGGATGATGCACGAAATTGTGATCTCAGGCAATGGCGCCAAAAACTCTGTACGCACGTCTTAATAAATCATTTTTCATTCACAACTTCGATACAACTAACCAGCAAGTGCACTAGGTCGTCCAAGTAATAAACCTTATGTGAGTAAGGGTCGATCCCACGGAGATTGTCGGTATGAAGCAAGCTATGGTCACCTTGTAAATCTCAGTCAGGCGGATATCAAATGGTTATGGAGTTTTCGAAAATAAATAATAAATAGACACAAAATAAAGATAGAAATACTTATGTATATCATTGGTGAGAATTTCAAATAAAGGTATAGAGATGCCTTCGTCCCTCTGAACTTCTGCTTTCCTGCTGTCTTCATCCAATTAGTCCTACTCCTTTCTATGGCTGGCTTTATGTAAGGACATCACCATTGTCAATGGCTACTTTTCATCCTCTCTGTGAAAATGGTACGATGCGCTGTCACTGCATGGCTAATCATCTGGAGGCATCACCGTGGTCAATGGCTGCATCCCATCCTCTTGTGAAAATGGTCCAAATGCTCTGTCACAGCACGGCTAATCATCTGAGGTTCTCGATCATACTGGAATAGGATTCACCCTCCTTTTGCGTCTGTCACTACGCCCAGCACTCGCGAGTTTAAAGTTCGTCACAGTCATTCAATCCCAGAGCCCTACTCGGAATACCACAGACAAGGTTTAGACTTTCCGGACTCTCATGAATGCCGCCATCAATCTAGCTTATACCACAAAGATTCTGATTAAGAGATCCAAGAGATAATCATCCAATCTAAGGTGGAACGGAAGTGGTTGTCAGGCACGCATTCGTGGGGGAATGATGATGATTGTCACGTTCATCACATTCATGTTGAAGTGCGAATGAATATCTTAGAAGCGGAATAAGTTGAATTAAATACAAAAACAATAGTACTTTGCATTAATTCATGAGGAACAGCAGAGCTCCACACCTTAATCTATGGAGTGCAGAAACTCTACCGTTTGAAGATACATAAGTGAAAGTCCTATTTATACTAAACGTCCCAAGATGTTCCTAAGATGTAAATACAATAGTAAAAAGTCCTATTTATACTAAACTAGTTACTAGGGTTTACAAAAGTAAGTAATTGATGCATAAATCCACTTCCGGGGCCCACTTGGTATGTGCTTGGGCTGAGCTTGAATGTTACACGTGCAGAGGCTCTTTCTGGAGTTGAACGCTAAGTTGTAACGTGTTTTTGGCGTTCAACTCTGGTTCGTGACGTGTTTCTGGCGTTTAACTCCAGACAGCAGCATAGAACTGGCGTTCAACGCCCTTTTGCGTCGTCTAAACTTGGCCAAAGTATAAACTATTATATATTGCTGGAAAGCCCTGGATGTCTACTTCCAACGAAATTAGAAGCGCGCCATTTTGAGTTTTGTAGCTCCAGAAAATCCACTTTGAGTGCAGGGAGGGCAGAATCCAACAGCATCAACAGTCATTCTTCTACCTCTGAATCTGATTTTTGCTCAAGTCCCTCAATTTCAGCCAGAAAATACCTGAAATCACAGAAAAATACACAAACTCATAGTAAAGTCCAGAAATGTGAATTTAACATAAAAACTAATAAAAACATCCCTAAAAGTAACTAGATTCTACTAAAAATATACTAAAAACAATGGCAAAAAGCGTATAAATTATCCGCTCATCACAACACCAAACTTAAATTGTTGCTTGTCCCCATGCAACTGAAAATCAAATAGGATAAAAAGAAGAGAATATACTATAAATTCCAAACTATTAGTGAAACATAGCTCCAATCAGATGAGCGGGACTTGTAGCTTTTTGCCTCTTGAATAGTTTTGGCATCTCACTTTATCCATTGAGGTTCAGAATGATTGGCTCTATAGGAACTCAGAGTTCAGATAGTGTTATTGATTCTCCTAGTTCAGTATGTTGATTCTTGAACACAGCTACTTTATGAGTCTTGGCCGTGGCCCTAAGCACTTTGTTTTCCAGTATTACCACCGGATACATAAATGCCACAGACACATAACTGGGTGAACCTTTTCAGATTGTAACTTAGCTTTGCTAAAGTCCTTAATTAGAGGTGTCCAGGGTTCTTAATCACACTCTTCTTTTGCTTTGGACCTTGACTTTAACCGCTCAGTCTCAAGTTTTCACTTGACACCTTCACGCCACAAGCACATGGTTAGGGACAGCTTGGTTTAGCCGCTTAGGCCAGGATTTTATTCCTTTAGGCCCTCCTATCTAATGATGCTCAAAGCCTTGGGATCCTTTTTATTACCCTTGCCTTTTGGTTTTAAGGGTTATTGGCTTTTTGCTCTTGCCTCTTGGTTTTAAGAGCTTTTGGCTTTTTCTGCTTGCTTTTTCTCTTTTTTTTTTTTGCTATTATTTTTTTTTTCTGCAAGCTTTGTTCTTTGCTGCTTTTTCTTGCTTCAAGAATCAATTTTATGATTTTTCAGATTATGAAATAACATGTCTCCTTGTCATCATTCTTTCAAGAGCCAACATATTTAACATTCTTAAACAACAACTTCAAAAGACATATGCACTGTTCAAGCATTCATTCAGAAAACAAAAAGTATTGTCACCACATCAATATAATTAGACTAAGTTCAAGGATAAATTCAAAACTCATGTACTTCTTGTTCTTTTGAATTAAAACATTTTTCATTTAAGAGAGGTAATGGATTCATATTCACTACTTTAAGGCATAGACACTTAGACATTAATGATCATGTAATAAAGACACAAACATAGATAAACATTTAACATAAGAAAATGAAAAATAGAAAGTTTAAGAACAAGGAATGAGTCCACCTTAGTGATGGTGGCGTTTTCTCCTTGAGGAACCAATGATGTCCTTGAGCTCTTCTATGTCTCTTCCTTGTCTCTGTTGCTTGATCCCTAGTGATTTTTGGTATTCCTATCCTCAGTTGCTTCCAATAATTATGTGGAGGGAAGTGCATCCCCTGAGGTATCTCAGGGATCTCTTGATTTGCAGCCACATGTTCTACCACTGAGCTATAGACCCTTGAGATGAATCTTTCCATCTCCCATGACTCGAAGGTGGAAGCCTTTGTCTTCCCTTCCCCTTTTCTAGAGGTTTCTCCAGTCTTAGGTGCCATCAATGGTAATGGAAAAACAAAAAGCTTATGCTTTTGCCACACCAAACATAGAATGTTGCTCGCCCTCGAGCAAAAGAAGAAAGAATAGATGAAGAAGAAGATGTGGAAAAAAAAACTAGGATTATTAGGAGGGAAGATGGGGATCCTGTGGGGTCCACAGATCCTGAGATGATCCTATGAGGTCCACAGATCTTGAGGTGTCAAGGATTTACATCCCTGCACCAATTAGGCATGTAAAATGCCTTTGCATGCAATTCTGGCGTTTAAACGCCGAACTGATGCTTGTTCTGGGCGTTCAACGCCCAGATGCAGCATATTTTTGGTGTTGAACGCCAGCTTCATGCTTGTTTCTGGCGTTCAGCGCCAGCTCCATGCTCTATTCTGGCGTTGAACGCCAGACAGATGCTCCTTACTGGCGTTTGAACGCCAGTGAACTCCTTCTCCAGGGTGTGCTGTTTTTTTATTTTTCTTCAATTTTTTCAGTTATTTTTGTGACTCCACATGATCATGAACCTATGAAGACATATAACTAATAAAAAATATAATTAGATAAATAAAAATTGGGTTGCCTCCCAACAAGCACTTCTTTAATGTCAATAGCTTGACAGTGGGCTCTCATGGAGCCTCACAGATGTTCAGAGCATTGTTGAGACTCCCCAACACCAAACTTAAAGTTTGGATATGGGAGTTCAACACTAAACTTAGAATTTGGTTGTGGCCTCCCAACACCAAACTTAGAGTTTGACTGTGGGGGCTCTAGTTGACTCTGTTTTGAGAGAAGCTTACTGTTCCTCTTTCCCATGTTTACAGAAGGATGTCCTTGAGTTTTAAACACAAGGGAGTACTCATTCAATTGAAGGACTAGTTCACCTCTGTCAACATCAATCACAGCTCTTGCTGTGGCTAGGAAGGGTCTTCCAAGGATGATGGATTCATCCTCATCCTTCCCAGTATCAAGGAATATGAAATCAGCAGGGATGTAAAGGCCTTCAACCTTTACTAATATGTCCTCTACTTGTCCATAAGCCTATTTTCTTGAATTGTCTGCCATCTCTAATGAGATTTTAGCAGCTTGCACCCCAAAGATTCCCAGTTTCTCTATTACAGAGAGGGGCATGAGGTTTATCCCTGAACCAAGGTCACACAGAGCCTTTTCAAAGATCATGGTGCCTATGGTACAAGGTATTAGGAACTTTCCAGGATCCTGTTTCTTCTGAGGCAATCTCAGTTGATCCAATGCATTCAGTTCATTGGTGAACAGGGGAGGTTCATCTCCCCAAGTCTCATTACCAAATAAATTGGCATTCAGCTTCATGATTGCACCAAGGAACTTAGCAACTTGCTCTTCAGTAACATCCTCATTCTCTTCAGAAGAAGAATACTCATCAGAGCTCATGAAGGGCGTAAGGAGGTTCAATGGAATCTCTATGGTCTCTAGATGAGTCTTAGATTCCTTTGGTTCCTCAAAGGGAAACTCCTTATTGATCACTAGACGTCCCAGGAGGTCTTCCTCACTGGGATTCACGTCCTCCTCCTCTCTTGTGGGTTCGGCCATGATGGTCATTTCAATGGCCTTGCACTCTCCTTTTGGATTTTCTTCTATATTGCTTGGGAGAGTACTAGGAGGTGTTTCAGTGATCCTTTTACTCAGTTGGCCCACTTGTGTCTCCAAATTTCTAATGGAGGACCTTGTTTCATTCATGAAACTCACAGTGGCCTTAGATAGATCAGAGACCAAGTTTGCTAAATTAGAGGTATTTTGTTCAGAGTTCTCTATCTGTTGCTGAGGAGATGATGGAAAAGGTTTACTACTGTTAAACCTGTTTCTTCCACCATTATTAAAGCCTTGTTGAGGCTTTTGTTGATCCTTCCATGAGAGATTTGGGTGATTTCTCCATGAGGGATTATAGGTGTTTCCATATGATTCACCCATGTAATTTACCTCTGCTATTGCAGGGTTCTCAGGATCATAAGCTTCTTCTTCAGAAGATGCCTCTTAAGTACTGTTGGATGCAACTTGCATTCCATTCAGACTCTGAGAAATCATATTGACTTGCTGAGTCAATATTTTATTCTGAGCCAATATGGCATTCAGAGTATCAATTTCAAGAACTCCCTTCTTCTGAGGCGTCCCATTACTCACAGGATTCCTCTCAGAATTGTACATGAACTGGTTATTAGCAACCATGTCAATGAGTTCTTGAGCTTCTGCAGGTGTTTTCTTTAGGTGAATGGATCCACCTGCAGAAGTATCCAATGATATCTTAGCTAATTCAGACAGACCATCATAGAATATATTCAGAATGGTCCATTCTGAAAGCATATCAGAAGGACACTTTTTTGTCAGTTCCTTGTATCTCTCCCAAGCTTCATAGAGGGATTCACCTTCTTTCTGTCTGAAAGTTTAAACATCCACTCTAAGCTTGCTCAGCTTTTGAGGAGGAAAGAACTTGGATAAGAAAGCCGTGACCAGCTTATCCCAAGAGTTCAGGCTATCTTTGGGTTGAGAGTCCAACCACACTCTAGCTCTGTCTCTTACAGCAAAAGGGAAAAGCATGAGCCTGTAGACTTCAGGATCTACTCCATTAGTCTTAACAGTATAACAGATCTACAAAAATTTAGTTAAAAACTGAAAAGGATCTTCAGATGGAAGTCCATGAAACTTGCAATTCTGCTGCATCAGAAAAACTAATTGAGGTTTCAGCTCAAAGTTGTTTGCTCCAATAGTAGGGATGGAGATGCTTCTTCCATGTAAATTGGAATTAGGTGTAGTAAAGTCACCAAGCATTCTCCTTGTATTATTATTATTTTCAGCTGCCATCTCCTCTTCCTGTTCAAAAATTTCTGAAAGGTGCTTGCTGGATTGTTGTAATTTAGCTTCTCTTAGTTTCCTCTTCAGAGTCCTTTCAGGTCCTGGATCTGCTTCAACAAGAATATTCTTGTCCTTGCTCCTGCTCATATGAAAAAGAGGGAACAGAAAAATAATAATAGGGATCCTTTTTACCAAAGTATAGAGGTCCCTGTGTGAGTAGAAGAAAAGAAGAAGAAAAGAATGTAATGTAAGGAAAGAAACACAAGGGTGAGGAGAGCAGAGATGTGAGATGAAGAGAAGTGTTGGTAGATGAATAAATAAATAGAAGGAGATGAGAGAGAAAGAGAATTTTCGAAAATTATTTTTGAAAAATGGTTAGTGATTTTTGAAAACTAAAAGAAGAAATAAATTAAAATTGAATTTTGAAACAATTAGTTAATTAAAAAGAATTTTTGAAAAAGAGGGAGATATTTTCGAAAATTAGAGAGAGAGGGTTAGTTAGGAAGTTTTGAAAAAGATAAGAAACAAACAAAAAGTTAGTTAGTTAGTTGAAATAAATTTGAAAATCAATTTTGAAAAGATAAGAAGATAAGAAGTTAGAAAAGATATTTGAAAATCAAATTTTTTTGAAAAAGATAAGATTTTTTTTTATTTTTGAATTTTCAATGATGAAAGAGAAAAACATGAAAAAGACTCAATGCATGAAAATTTTTAGATCAAAATGATGAATCCATGAAAGAATGCTATGAATGTCAAGATGAACACCAAGAACACTTTGAAGATCAAGATGAACACCAAGAACTTATTTTTGAAAAATTTTTAATGCAAAGAAAACATGCAAGACACCAAACTTATAAATCTTTAATGCTTAGACACTAAGATTTCAAGAATGCATATGAAAAATACCATACAACACAAAACACTAAAATATGAAGATCAATCAAGAAGGTTTATCAAGAACAACTTGAAGATCATGATGAATGCTATGCATGAATGCAATTTTCGAAAAATGCAAGATGAGTATGCAATTGACACCAAACTTGAAATTGACTCAAGACTCAAACAAGAAAAACAAAATATTTTTTATTTTTTATGATTTTATTGATTTTTTTTTTTGGATTTTTGAAATTTTTTTTTTTCGAAAAACATCTAGGAAAAAAAAAGAAAATAAGGATTTCAAAAATTTTTAATATGAATTCCAGGAATCTTGTACTCTTAGTCTAAAGCTCCAATCTGAGGGTTAGGCATGGCTTAATAGCCAGCCAAGCTTTAGTATGCTATTACATGCATTGAAGTGATTAGTTGAAGATCAATCCCAAAGCAGTTTGGATATGGCTTTACAGCCAGATAGGATTCAACATGTTACCATGAAACTCTAGAATTCATTCTTGAAAGTTTTGAAGCCATAGAATAATTTTCGAAAACAAAAGGAAAAAATTTTTTGAAAGATTTTTTTTTTGAAAACAAATATTTTTTTTTTGAATATTAATTGGGAAAAACAAAAAAGAAGAAAATATTTTTGAAAACTTTTTGAAAATAAAATAAGAAGAAAATTACCCAATCTGAGCAACACGATGAACTGTCAGTTGTCCAAGCTCGAACAATCCCCGACAACGGTGCCAAAAACTTGGTGCACGAAATTATGATCTCAGGCAACGGCGCCAAAAACTCTGTACGCACGTCTTAATAAATCGTTTTTCATTCACAACTTTGATACAACTAACCAGCAAGTGCACTGGGTCGTCCAAGTAATAAACCTTACGTGAGTAAGGGTCGATCCCACGGAGATTGTCGGTATGAAGCAAGCTATGGTCACCTTGTAAATCTCAGTCAAGCGGATATCAAATGGTTATAGTGTTTTCAAAAATAAATAATAAATAGACAGAAAATAAAGATAGAAATACTTATGTATATCATTGGTGAGAATTTCAGATAAAGGTATAGAGATGCTTTCGTCCCTCTGAACTTCTGTTTTCCTGCTGTCTTCATCCAATCAGTCCTACTCCTTTCTATGGCTGGCTTTATGTAAGGACATCACCATTGTCAATGGCTACTTTTCATCCTCTCTGTGAAAATGGTCCGATGCACTGTCACTGCATGGCTAATCATCTGGAGGCATCACCGTGGTCAATGGCTGCATCCCATCCTCTTGTGAAAATGGTCCAAATGCTCTGTCATAGCACGGCTAATCATCTGAGGTTCTCGATCATACTGGAATAGGATTCACCCTCTTTTTGCGTCTGTCACTACGCCCAGCACTCGCGAGTTTGAAGTTCGTCACAGTCATTCAATCCCAGAGCCCTACTTGGAATACCACAGACAAGGTTTAGACTTTCTGGACTCTCATGAATGCCGCCATCAATCTAGCTTATACCACGAATATTCTGATTAAGAGATCCAAGAGATAATCATCCAATCTAAGGTGGAACGGAAGTGGTTTTTAGGCACGCGTTCGTGGGGGAATGATGATGATTGTCACGTTCATCACATTCATGTTGAAGTGCGAATGAATATCTTAGAAGCGGAATAAGTTGAATTAAATAGAAAAATAGTAGTACTTTGCATTAATTATGAGGAACAGCAGAGCTCCACACCTTAATCTATGGAGTGCAGAAACTCTACCGTTTGAAGATACAAAAGTGAAAAGTTCAGGCATGGCCGAATGGCCAGCCCCCATGATCTAAGAACTAAACGTCCCAAGATGTTCCGAAGATGTAAATACAATAGTAAAAAGTCCTATTTATACTAAACTAGTTACTAGGGTTTACAAAAGTAAGTAATTGATGCATAAATCCACTTCTGGGGCCCACTTGGTGTGTGCTTGGGCTGAGCTTGAATGTTACATATGCAGAGGCTCTTTCTGGAGTCGAACTCCAAGTTGTAACGTGTTTTTGGCGTTCAACTCTGGTTCGTGACGTGTTTCTGGTGTTTAACTCTAGAATGCAGTGTAGAACTGGCGTTCAACACCCATTTGCGTCATCAAAACTCTACCAAAGTATGGACTATTATATATTACTGGAAAGCCCTGGATGTCTACTTTCCAACGCAATTGGAAGTGTGCCATGTTGAGTTCTGTAGCTCCAAAAAATCCACTTTGAGTGCAGGGAGGTCAGAATCCAATAACATCAACAGTCCTTCTTCTACCTCTGAATCTGATTTTTGCTCAAGTCCCTCAATTTCATCCAGAAAATACCTGAAATCACAGAAAAACACACAAACTCATAGTAAAGTCCAGAAATGTGAATTTAACATAAAAACTAATAAAAACATCCCTAAAAGTAACTAGATTCTACTAAAAATATACTAAAAACAATGCCAAAAAGCGTATAAATTATCCGCTCATCAGTGGATCAAGCTAAAGTTGAAGTAATTGAAAAATTACCATCACCTGCCAATGTTAAGGCAATCAGAAGCTTTCTGGGGGCATGCAGGATTCTATAGGAGGTTTATAAAGGATTTTTCAAAAATTGCAAAACCTCTGAGCAATCTACTAGCTGCTGACATGCCATTTGTGTTTGACACAGAGTGTCTGCAGGCGTTTGAAACCCTAAAAGCTAAGCTGGTCACAGCACCAGTTATTTCTGCACCAGACTGGACATTACCATTCGAACTAATGTGTGATGCCAGTGACCATGCCATTGGTGCAGTATTGGGACAGAGGCATAACAAGCTTCTGCATGTCATTTATTATGCTAGCCGTGTTTTAAATGATGCCCAGAAAAATTACACAACCACAGAAAAAGAATTGCTTGCAGTGGTTTATGCCATTGACAAGTTTATATCATACTTAGTAGGATCAAAAGTGATTGTGTACACTGACCATGCTGCGCTTAAATATCTACTCACAAAGCAAGATTTAAAACCCAGGCTCATAAGATGGGTGTTGCTTCTGCAAGAGTTTGATATAGAAATAAGAGACAGAAAAGGGACAAAGAACCAAGTGGCTGATCATCTGTCCCGGATAGAACCAGTAGAAGGGGCATCCTTTCCCTCTATTGAGATCTCTGAAACCTTTCCGGATGAGCAATTGTTTGCCATTCAGGAAACACCATGGTTTGCAGACATTGCAAACTATAAAGCTGCAAGATTCATACCCAAGGAGTACAGCAGGCAACAAACAAAATAATTAATTACTGATGCAAAGTACTACTTGTGGGATGAACCATATCTCTTTAAGAGATGTGCAGATGGAATAATCTGTAGGTGTGTGCCTAGAGAAGAAGCACAGAAGATCCTATGGCATTGTCATGGATCACAGTATGGAGGACATTTCGGAGGTGAGCGAACAGCCACAAAAGTCCTCCAATGTGGCTTCTACTGGCCTACTCTCTATAAAGACTCCTGAGAGTTTGTGCGTAACTGTGACAGCTGCCAGAGAGCTGGTAATCTGCCTCATGGTTACGCCATGCCTCAGCAAGGGATCTTTGAGATTGAGTTGTTTGACGTATGGGGTATTGACTTCATGGGGCCTTTCCCACCATCATACTCAAACACTTATATTCTGGTGGCAGTCGACTATGTATCCAAATGGGTGGAGGCCATTGCAACACCCACTAATGATACTAAGACAGTGCTGAAGTTCCTCCAGAAACATATCTTCAACAGGTTTGGTGTCCCTAGAGCACTAATCAGTGATGGGGGCACTCACTTCTGCAATAAACAGCTTTACTCTGCTACGGTCCGATATGGAATTAGCCACAAAGTAGCAACTCCATATCATCCCCAGACAAATGGGCAAGCTGAAGTCTCTAATAGAGAACTAAAAAGAATCCTGGAACGGACTGTAATTACCCGTAGAAGGGATTGGGCAAAAAGCTTTGATGATGCTCTGTAGGCATACAGAACAGCATTCAAGACTCCTATAGGAACCTCTCCATACCAGCTTGTGTGTGGGAAGGCCTGTCATCTGCCTGTGGAACTGGAGCATAAGACCTATTGGGCAACCAGATTCCTAAACCTGGATGCTAAGTTAGCTGGAGAGAAGAGATTACTCCAGTTAAATGAGCTAGAGGAATTCAGACTCAATGCTTTCGAAAATGCAAAAATTTACAAGGAGAAAGAAAAAAGGTGGCATGATAAGAAAATGTCATGCAGAGTCTTTGAACCAGGACAAAAGGTTCTGCTGTTTAACCCTAGGCTCAGATTATTCCCCGGGAAACTGAAATCCCGGTGGAGGGGACCATATGTGATTACAAGTGTGTCACCATATGGCTCTGTGGAGCTTCAAGACATTGGTTCTAATAAGAAGTTCATTGTTAATGGACAGAGAGTCAAGCATTATCTTGAAGGCAATGTTGAGCAAGAATGCTCAAAGCTGAGACTAGATTAAAAGCTCAGTAAGGTCCAGCTAAAGACAATAAAGAAGCGCTTATTGGGAGGCAACCCAATTTTTACTTATCTATGTTAATTTTCTATTTTCCATTTTTATTTTATGTTTTCTTTAGGATGATGATCATGTGGAGTCACAAAAATCAAAGCAAAATAAAAAACAGCATTAAAAATAGCTCACCCTGGAGGAAGAGCTTACTGGCGTTTAAACGCCAGTAAGAAGCATCAGACTGGCGTTTAACGCCAGAAAGAAGCATCAAGCTGGCGTTAAACGCCAGAAACAAGTTACAGTCTGGCGTTTAACGCCAGAAACAAGCACCAACTTGGCATTAAACGCCAATAAAGGAAGAAAAGCTGGCGCTAAATGCCAGAAACAAGCAGCAACCTGGCGTTTAACGCCGGGATTGCACTCTATGGGCATTTTGCACGCCTAAATAGAGCAGGGATGATAAGTCCTTGATCCCTCAGGATCTATGGACCCCATAGGATCCCTACCTACCCCACCTCTCTCTCTCTCTCTCTCTCTCTCTCTCTCTCTCTCTCTCTCCCCCACTGCTAAACCCATATTTTATGATATATATTGTGCTCAATTCAAGAGATTTATTCAATCCTTCACCCACTTATTCATGAAAATTGCATGGTTTTACTTTCCCTTCCTTATTATGTGATATATGTGAAATACATGTTTCCTATGCTTTGAAATTATTTATTTTAATTACCTTTTATTACCATTCGATGCCGTGATTTGCGTGTTAAGTAGTTTCAGATCTCCTAAGGCAGGAATGACTTAAAGGATGGAAAAGAAACATACAAAAACGGAAGGAAAGCACAAAATGGAGTTTTTGAAGAAACTGGCTGATAAACCGCTATTTCATGGTTTATCTTGTGCTCAATTGAGTGGATTTTATCAACTCTTTACCCACTTATTCATACTATTTGCATGGTTTTACATTTGCCTTCCTAATTATGTGCTTTGATTGAAAACATGCTCCTTTGATCTTATATTTGCTCATTATTAATCCTCCCTTATTACCATTAGATGCCTTGATATGTGTGTTAAGTGATTTCAGAGATTACAGGACAGGAATGGCTCAGAGGATGGAAAGGAAGCATACAAAAGTGGAAGGAATACAAGAAGTTAGAGAAATTGCTAAGCTGTCCAGCCTGACCTCTTCGCACTCAAACAGCTATAACTTTAGCTATAAAGGTCCAAACGACGCGGTTCCAGTTGCGTTGGAAAGATAACGTCCGGGGCTTCGATTTGATATATAATATGCCATAGTTTCTCTGACGCTAGGCGACGCGACCGCGTGCTCCATGCGGCCGCGTCGCAGTGACGAAAATCAGCGTGTTTGAATTCTTCTCCAGGGATTTCTGGGCTGTTTTTGACCCAGTTCTCGGCCCAGAAAACACAGATTAGAGGCTATAAAGTGGGGGATTGTATCCATTCATAAGAAGGCTAAAATAATTCACTTTTCATGTTTTAGATGTAGTTTTAGAGAGAGAGGTTCTCTCCTCTCTCTCTCTTAGGATTAGGATTTAGGACTTCTCTTAGTTTTAGGAGTGACTCTCGATCCCAGGTTCAATGTCCCTTTCTATTTACTTTCGCTTCTATTTTTATTGACTCTAATGCTTTTATTTGTATTTTATTTATGTTGCCCAATTGGCTTATGAACTTTTCCATGTTAGATTTTACTGCTTTGAATGTATTTTATTTGAGGTATTCCAGATATTTATGATTTTAATTTAGCTTTCTACATTCTTGGCTTTGGTTAAGAAATTAGTAACTCAGGAGTTATCTTAACTCAACATAAGTGATAATTGTTATCTTTGCTAATTGAACTGAACTTCGATAATCCCAATCTTTCCTTAGGGATTAACTAGGATTTGAAGATCAAACTAATTAGTCACTTGACCTTCCCTTGCTCTAGTAAAGGTTAACTAAGTGGAATCAAGAGTCAATTTTCATTATTGTTGATAAGGATAACTGGGCTAGGACTTCCAATTTCTCATACCTTGCCAAAAGTTTATTTTACAGTTATTTATTTATTTTAATTACAATTTAAATTACTTGCTCCCTATTCTCAAAACCCCAAATTTACAATCTCCATAACCAATAATAAGAACATACTTCCCTGCAATCACTACAAGAAAAACACCCATTCAGGTATACTTGAAAAGTGTAGCTAAAAGTGAAAAAAAATGATGCCTTAGGCTACGGCTACGCTTTTTGGGCTACGGCTACGCTTTTTGGGGTGATTCCTATTCGGCCGTTGCCTATTCTCAAAGGCTACGCTTTTCTGCACCAAAGGCTACGCTTTTGGCGTTTGGGAATAGGCTACGCTTTTCAAGTGATGCTGTCCAGGACCAAAGGCTATGCTTTTCAGCTTTCATTTTTCCAGAATAGGCTACGCTTTTCAACCCTACTGCATCACTTGTAAAGCGTAGCCACATTGTATACCATAGCTACTTTTTATAAGCGTAGCCTTAGATCCCTCTTTTTTTTTTTTTTGTATACTATAGCTACTATATATAAGTGTAGCCTTAGGTCCCTCATTGTTTTTTTTTATTTTCTATATATATATATTCTAATAATTTTTTTTCTAAAACCTAATATTTAGTAATATGATTATATATATAATCTTATTTTTTTAAATTAAATTAATAAAAAATTATAAAATAAAAATAAATACATAATAATACCATAAAATATTCTTTAAATAATAAAAATTATCCTTTAACAAAATATATTTATAATGAACTAAAAATATTGGGATGATCATAAATGAGTATTCATACATCTCACACTAAATTAAACATACCCATATCAAAATATACATCAGTTCACTTAGAATTTACTACTAATAAACTATAAAAAACCAAAATATTGTATCCTACATAAGTATCTTCTAATAAAAATTATTAACCTTCTGATAGATGAGAAAAAAATCTTGTTCTTTAAATATCTTGTTCGACGGAAGATCGTATTTGGGAGATTTCTGGTTCTTCATCTGCCTCAAATCTTATTCTGTAGGTTCTGGCAACTACAAAAGAAAAAAATCAAAATTATATAACACTTACTAAACCCCTTAAGGCTTAAATTTGAAAGCATACATAGCACAAAAATGGAAAAAAATGAAATTCACAAACAAAATCAGAAACAAGGTAAAGAAGTGTATATCATACCAATTCAATGTGACCCTGAGGGAAATAGAAAACTCTGTCTTGAACACAAGGAACATCCATTAATGGCCCTGCACACAGCCTCCATAGCTCTTTAAACAAATCATCACCAGCCCCATCTGCCACAAAACAAAACACAAACATGTTGAAAACTTTGCATGATTTTTTTCAGACCAAAGATGGAAACTTTTTCCTCTCATTTTTGCATTAAGCTCTTCCTTAGTAACCTCCATATTCACAAGGCAAAAGGGTCATTCACTTCATATTGAAAAATTAAAGGAAAACATTAAAAATGAAGGGTCCCAACAACATTAGTGAATTGCTAAAAGAACACAGACATTACTCTTTTTCAGCTCAACACTCACATTAACCAAACATGGTAACAACAAAACCACATGAAAATAAATAAATAAGTGGGAGATATTGAGCAGAGGAAGAGATATTATTAGATCCATTAAGACTTAAAAGAGTCAACTATCTAAGGTAAAGAGTCAACCATAGTCTCTTGAAACTCAGCTCCAAGATAGCCACTAGAAACATGGAACCAGTTATCCAATAACAAGTAGTTTGCCACAGTACCAGAAATGTATAGATAATAATAAGAGACAATCAAGAAGACACAAAAGGAGAGAATAAAGGGCACAGACCTCATTTTGGATCCTGTTGCATAAAGATTCAACCAATTGATTTCTGTCAAATCCCATATTAACCACTTCCTGAAGAAGCTCTTCGTCAATCTGCAAAACCATGATATTGGTGGATTTTGTATATATGAACTGATTATAATATATCCAGAAATTCAAATGAAAATGCAACAACAAAAGCCAAAGTTTAGGTTCAAAATCAGCAACAATATCAACTCAGTCAGAGCATTCCAAATTTCAAATATTCACAAACAAACCAACAAATCATGAAACAGAAACTATAGATATTCAATTGGAGCACCTAAATCTTTTCAAATTCATGTAAGATAGAGCAGTTGGCACATCTGTTTTACAAAAAGTGATAGTGACGAATAAAAGATTGTTATGCAAATCTGTTTTACAATTACACATGATGTGTAGATAGAGTAGTTGGCACTAAGAAAATTAGAGGAGTATAGCAAAATAGGGTGACATTAAAACATGCAAGGTTTTGATAAATTGGAGCAAATAAATAAGAAACAGAAGAATCTATTGCCAATATCTGACCTGCGATAGTGTCGTGCAGTTTCGATCAGCAGTGGCATTGATTAGCACCTGACATGTTAAGTAAGTGAATAAGTGTGAGTATCAAAATTGTTTAAGGTGGAGTTAATGTCAAAAATAAAAACCAGATGCGGCAAACGCTGCTTGCGGACTTGCTCCCAGTATCGTCAACTATTCCATCCAATGAGTCCCCTTGTTCATTCTGGCGTGCCTGCAAATTTGACAACTCTTCACAACATTTCTCTTGCTCTTCTCCATCAGATGTTGAATTCACATCAACTGCTTCAACTAGCAGAGATGAATTCTCAGAACTGAAAAATCTTTCTCCAGAATCTCCAATCTTGTCATTAACTCCCATTGTGCATTCAGATTCTCTAGATATTGCAGTTACTGATGCTATATGTTTTCCATCAATAGATTCTGAATCAATATTAGTAAGAAAGCTAGAGCAATGCTCTTCTATAGAAGCCTCTTGCCTCCTAAGTTTGAAATTGTGTATAGATAAATTTTGTGGAGTTTGAAATTGTGTATAGCTAAAAACTAAACCTTATTTTACCTGGGAAAATGTTAATAGAGATAAGAGGTAAGAAGAAATTAATTCAAGAACATCCATTCATCTCATTCTCATTTTCATTTTTTCTTTTCACTTCACCGGCACTTGTTCAATATATTTAAGGTAAGCATTCAAAGCGTATTTCTCTCAGAAAATTACAGGGAACAGATAATTTCAAAATTCTTTTAACCCCCAAAAACCCAAAAAATGGGACAAGCTTGGTTGCTATTGTTTAACAAAAGATTTAAGGAAATATCCCTTACTATATTTAAGCTCACAACATGTAACGGTGGTGCATCAAAAAATGCAATCCCATTCAACTCAGTGCCAGTCCACTTGTGCAAAATAATTTTTGGACCAGATGCTATCAAGAGATGGCCCTGAAGAGAGGCCAAGGCAGATATAGCTCCTTTTAATTCCTTTGAGTACACCTCTGAAACCTGTGAAAATGAACATTTAATAACTGTCCAAAAAAAGGCATCACTCAAGGTTTAGCCAAGTGCCAAAAAATTCAGCCAAAATTTGAGAAAGCAACCCCAAAGATACCAGAGTTTGAGGATTATCGGTATTTTTTCCTAAAGAGAACAGCAGGATACGTCCTCTAGCAGCCACTTCTCCTCCTTGCACATAAGCAGTGCCAACAGCCAAAAGTGTTTCATTTTCTTTGGAGGATGTATTCTACGCAAAAAGAAAAATCACAAAATGGAATTAGTGAGGCCAAGCAGCTAAAAACATGATCTATTCTATTATCATATTCAGCACTCAGAAGGAAAATACAATTACCAGCAGTGTAACCATTCTCACTGTAAGGGCATTTTCAGAAGTTTGCATAGGAATTGTTGCCTTTGTTTGCCAAGGGCCACCAGACTTATCTAGCTCCATAATACGAACCCCAAATTCATAACAGAATAAAAACGGTTTTATTCAACAGACTTCTCACTCTGATGGTTGGAATCTTGTTCAACTAGAGAAACAACTTGATTAAGTGGTTTAGGAACCTGGTTTTATATCAATAAACAGTTTTGATTACTTTCTGAAAAAATTAGCAAACTGATTAATATTTTATAATATATGAACTGAACAAGCTACAACACAACTTACTAAACAGGACACAATCTAGTGAAAATGAACCTGAGCAGGACTAGTTAATATGGTCTGAATGTTTGATTCTTAATACAAATGTTGGAAATAACAATAAATATACTGTGGTTTTTTTTTCTTTTAATGCATCAATCATAAAAAAAATTCAACCACAAGGAATACTCATAATCATATTTAAGGCCTAATAAATAAAGAAATAAAAAAAGAAAAGAATACATCTATCTTACAGGAACTGAGACAATAAGTGGATATAGATTCTTCTCCGCAAAGTATGTTACTTGATGTGGAGTGGCCTTCAGTGGAATCTAAGGATGACAACAGATTAGAAAGTTCAAGAAATAAGGGATTGTATACATGAGACAATAATTAGTGATGATGTCTTGGCATAATTAGAAATCAACCATATATCTTGGCAGCTTCCACGATGATTCTGGGCAGCTCCAGTGATGGTGGAAGACCTTCAGCAACAGCCAAACAGAAATGTTGGTTCCCGCAGCAGTAATGACAGTTACAGTAGCACAAGGAATCCGAACTCAATGAACTCAAGGGCAGAACCAGCTCAGGGCAGTGGACGTTGAATATGATTATGACGGCAATAGGGCAGTAGCAACTCACCCCCGCTAGTGGCTCCAATCGCAGCAACTCCAAATCGACGGCAGCAGCGGCTTGAACGGCAGCGGCGACAGAAGCTCAGTGACAGTCGTGGCTCCAGCGACAAGCCCTTATAGCGGTGGCGACAGATCGACGGCTCAGGGTGAGGGAAGCTCGACGGTGCACAGCGACACGAGCACGACAGCGGCTCCTCGCAGCTTCGTTGGTGGTGACGGCGACGAGCATGGCTTCGACGGCAGCGATCACGGGTAGCTCCTCTCGAATCTGTCTCTCTCTCTCTCTCATGTGCGACACGACGGCGGCATTCGACGGCAAGGAGGACGAGTTTCCGCAGCTCTGAAGGAGGCAATAGCTGCAGCGGCGCTGCGGTGGTGATGGCTGGGCAGGCCTTTCCTCTCCTCTCTTCTTCTCCCGATCCCTCTTCTCTCTACAGTGGCTGCTTTTGTTTGTTACGTTGAAGGAGGGTGAGGTTGCGGCTGTTAGGGTTAGGAATTTTGGGAATTAGAGTTTTCTGAGTTAATTTGGGAATTTTGGAATTTAGGATTAGAAATTAGAGATGTTACAGTGAGTGGTGATGGCGCAGAGTCTTCTCTGGGTTGGGAGGGGCGCCAAGAAGAAAAAAACTAAGGTGGGGTTTTATGTTTTTATTTTATTTGGCTAAGTGTTTGTATGTGGATTATTTGCTGAAAATTGAAAAAAATTTTACTAAGTGTTGGACATTTGACTTGAGATACATTAGGCAACACTTTTAAAGCGCACCTAAAACCTGATAAATAGGTTACTCTTTAAAAGTGTATTTTTTGGTGTAAAAAGTGAACCCATAGCTTTTAAGATAAGGCTACGCTTTATAAGTGATATTTATAATACCTAAGGCTACACTTTTCAAGTGATGTCACAAATGTGTTTTCTATTCTCCTACAAAAAGGAAACACAGAGAAAAGCGTAGCCTATTCCTAGAATAGGCTACGCTTTTCAAATGTAGCTTAAAAAAAGTGTGGCTGAATGGGTATTTTTCTTGTAGTGAATTCCTTGAGAAGACGACCCGAGGTTTAAATACTCGGTTATCAATTTTAAAGGGGTTTGTTACTTGTGACAACCAAAACGTTTGTACGAAGGGATTTCTGTCGGTTTAGAGACTATATCTACAATGCGACTGTTTTTATGAACTTCTTTACTGGCAAAAATCCCAACGTCAAAATGGCGCCGTTGCCGGGAAATTGCAAACGTGTGCCTTATTATTGGTTATTGTAAATATTTAATAAAAAAAAATTTTTTTTGCTTGTTTATTTATTTTTGTTTTTAATTTTTATTAATTACTATGAATTCTCACCCCTTTGGTTTCAAGTTTGGTTCCAATGTTGTTGTAAGGAATGGAAACTATAATGAAAATAGGCATCAAGGTTGGAACAATCAAAGATGGGAGGAGCCACAAGGATTTGATCAACCCTCATGGCAACAACCACCTCCAATGGACTATCAATAACCACCACCATATGCCTATGAACCCTTTCCTTAACATAACTTTGGACCACCGCACTCACAAGCCCCTTTCCGCCATTCACCTCCATATAACCCCAACCCTCAACCACCATACCAACCACCTTATGAGCCATATGAACCATATATAGAACCACCCCAATTCCAACCCAATTACTCACAAGAACCACCACTTCAATATTCACCATCTCCATATCCATCAATCCAAGAGCACTATGATCCTATTTATGAAAGCCGAGTGCATCAAGAGACAAAGGATCGTCTCAAGGAAACAGTGGATCAATGTCAGGCAACCATTCATCAATTGGGGCCAGAAATAATGAGTCAATTAGCTTCCCGATGTTCGGACACTCAAGGAACTCCCATGGCTTCATGTGGACAATCTAATGAAGAACGTAGTATGAAGGAGATACTAGAAACTCCAGTGAACAGTACGGAGCATGACTTTGTACTAGAACAAGTAGAGGAAGCCGGGATTATTGAAGAAGAAGAATTGGTTGAAGACTTAGGAGATGCAGAACCTCCATGGGAAAGTCCAGTCATAGAACCCCCTTCCAAGACGTTTGAAATTGATGCAGAGGAGGGTGTACAACCTCCAAGGCATATCACAGTTGAAGACTTGGAAGAGGTTGATCAAGTGATAGAGATTCAAGAAGAAGAAGCACAACCTCCCACGCCCTTGGAAAGCAATGAAGAGGAGATTGAATTAGAAGAGAGCTGCCAAGAGGAAGAGGTTGAAATTGAAGAAGCTTGCAAAGAGGTGGTAGTTATCAGAAAAGAGCACAAGGGAGTGGAGCTTGCAATTCCATTAAAGATGCCTCCCCCTAAGTTGGCATCATCCTTCACAACATTCAAGTGGGTAAAATTCATATCCCTTAGCTTTCTAACCCCACTTGAATATGGGGTACTGGAGACGGATGGTCAACTTAGAGCTCTTTATGATATTAAGAGTAAGAGGAAGATAGCCAGTGGTAAGAATTGTCCTACAAGGTTCATCATGGTTGGAAGCTTTAAGTTCAAACGCAAAGGTTGGTATAAAGCTCAACTGAATGGGTCTAGGAAGCTATTTGGTCGCTGTAGTGAGAATTCAGATCACCTTTCACCCGGCTGAAAAAATGCAGATCGAGACAAAAACGGGTGTAAAAGTAAAGTTTGGGATCCTGGAATCTGTTCTGGTATTTGTCACCCCGAGAGCCTAAGAATCTGTTTGAAGCTTCTTAAGGGCTTTACATGCTTAGTTTGGGACCCCGGAGGCTACTGGAAATACAAAAATTGGTGGGGATTCCTGGATCAGTACAAGCACAAGCCACCATAGCAGGAATCTCATCAAATGTCCAACTTAAGGACTATAACTAAAAGTGCTAGGTGGGAGACAACCCACCATGGTATGATTGTTCTTTTTCAATTTTATTTTGTGTTGTTTATTTTTATTTTATTTTATTTTCATTGAACCTGGAATCATGCATAACATTCACATTAAGCACTGCATTTGCATCTGCATATTGCATTAAAAAAATAAAATAAAAAAATGGAAAAACACGCACGCAACGCGGCAGCGTCGCTGAGGCGTTCGTGTCACCAGTGCAATAGGAAGAAAAGAAAACGAACAAAAAGTCACGCGAGAGCCTGGCTGGAGGTGTGCCAATGGCACAAATCGTCCCACGCGACCGCATCGCTGATGCGACCGCGTCATATGGGAATAATGGCCTCCCACGCGACCGCGTGCCCCACGCGGCCGCGATACCAAGATTTCGACGTCAAAGTGGTGCACACCCAAAAGTTGTGCGAGAGTGGTGCTGGATTGGTTCTGAACGCATAATCCTTCCCAAGCGGCCGCGTGACCCACGCGAGCGCGTCATATTCCTTTAAAGCCCACTCACGCGATCGCATGCCCCATGCGATCGCGTCACTTAAAATTTGGCACTAATAAGATTTTGAACAGAGAGTTGTGCGAGCGCGAGGCTGCACTCGCGCCACTAGCACAATCGAGTCACGCGATCGCATGACCCACGCGTCCGCGTCGCTTGACCTTATTGTTCACCACGCGGCCGCGTCACCCACGCGACCGCGTCGCCAGCGTCGCACACCTTAACCTAATATGCCAAAATATTTTATCTTCCCCAATCCTAATTTTTCCTCCCTCCTTTCTTACTTACTTCGTCTTCCCTTCCTTCCCTTCTCATTCTTCTTATCTTTTATTTTCTTTTGCTTACTTGCATACTTTCATTCATTGCATTATTTTCATTAGTGTTGGAATTTTATTTGGGTCATTGTGGATTGTTGCATAATTATTTGACAATTATATATTACTTTTTAAAGGATGCTTGCATGTTCAATTTAATACTTTCAAATAGCTTATTTACTATGCATGCTATGTGTTTGTGAAAAAGCCCATATGGCATTATGCACTTCTCTACTTTACTTCATACTATTCAATGCTTGCTTTTCATAAACTCCCTTTACTATTGTATTAATTGAAATTAATTGTCAATACAAACATGATGGTTTGTTACGAGTAATGCTTGATCTATGCTACTCATGCCCTTTGCCGGCATGCCAATAAACACCTTGCATTCACTTGTCCTTATATGCACTAGCTATTTTCCATTGATGGCTTTTCACATGTACTCGCGAGCATGTGTTAATGTCAGTTATATCTTAATGTGCATCCATCACCACCTTTTCCGTTCTCTTCCTTGCTATATATATCTCTTTGAATTTAATTTATTTCTCTTCCCTTTTTCAGGATGGCCACCAAGAAAGGAAAAGAGAAAGCCATTCCCAAATCAACAGCAAGGAAAGGAACAAAAAGAGCCCCAGCTGAGGAACCACAACCCCCATCCACTTGCACATCTTAGCATGCACCGAGGACGGTGCAATCTTTAAGTGTGGAGAGGTCGATACTGATCTCCATGGGTTAGTTATTTCCTATTTCAACACCAATGTTAATTTGTTCATTGTTGCATCTGCATATTTGATTGCATGTTTATTTGATTTTGTGCATTTAGTTACTACTTGGTTAAAGTAATAAAATTCTTTTTAGGACCCTATTTTTGAAAAATTTCACTAACTTAAAATGAAAATTTTTGTGTTAAACTTGTTTGAAGTTATATTTGGAACATGGTTTTTGAGCCAAAGAACACACAACCTGTGAGACTTTGAGCTTATTTACATGGTTACATTATTTCCTTCTCTATGATTGTAATCTATATTTTGTTCCAATCTATATGTCCATTATTTAGTGTATTTACATGCTTGCATATGATTGAGGCCATTGTTTGATTTTAGCTCACTTATCCCAAATAAGCCTACCATTTAAATCACCCTTGTTAGCCACCTTGAGCCTTTTTATCCCCATTTATTTTGTTCTATATTTTACCACATCACTAGCCTTAAGCAGAAAAATAATTAAATATCCCAATTGAATCTTTGGTTAGGTTAAGATAGGGATTGTGTAACAATTAAGTGTGGGGAAACTGTGGAACATGGGTTAATAAGGGAATGTATCATGTTTCTAATTTATTTGAATATTGGGAATTTGGGAACCTACTCATGAAAAACCAAAATAGAAAAATAATAGAAAATCCATGTGCATTGATAAGTTATGTTTATTTCTCTACAAAAAAAAAGAAAAAAAAAGAAAAAAAAAGAAAAAAAAAAGAAAAAAAGTATATATAATATAAATAAATAAATAAAGGGGACAAAATTACCCCAATGTTAAGTTAATGAAAAATCAATGCACATGTGATAAATTAAAAAGAAAAAGTTGATACATGAGTATGTGATGTAAAAGTGGGAATTTTGGGTAGCTAGGCATGAATTAGAATTATATAGAGTATATGTATATTAGGTGAGAGCTTATGTTAATTGAAGATTCATATTATAGCTCACTTGGCCATACATATATCCTTACCTTTACCTCAGCCCCATTACAACCTTGAAAAGACCTCATGATGTTTGCATTGGTACATTAAATATTTGTTGATTGGTTAGACGAAGAACAAGGTTTAGAAAGCATGATTAGAGAAGAGTAGAGTGAATAACCCTATACACTTGAGAGATTAGAGTGATATACACTACCAGTAAGGGTTCAATGCTTGATTCTATGTTCCCTGCTTTCATGAGCTGTCTTCTTACAAGTTTACTTGATTTTTATTGTATGATTTGAATTAGTGGAATCTGATTTATATTTGTCTTAAAGAATTTATTTACTTTTAACCAAGTAGGTAGGAACATTTTGCATGTAGATGCATGATGAGATATTTTGGAGGAAAAATAAATTTCTCCCAAAACACACAAATCTAACCGGCAAGTGTACCGGGTCGTATCAAGTAATAAAAACTCACGGGAGTGAGGTCGATCCCACAGGGATTGAAGGATTGAGCAATTTTAGTTTAGTGGTTGATTTAGTCAAGCGAATCAAGATTTGGTTGATGGTTTTGTGACTTGCAGAATTAAATTGCATTGAAGTAAAGAGAACAAGAAATAAATTGCTGAAACTTAAAGAACAAGAAATTAAATGGCAGAAACTTAAAGTGCAAGAAGTGTAAATTACGGAATCTTAAAGTGCAAGGAATGTAAATTGCTTGAAATGTAAAGGGGATTGGGATGTGGATTTGCAGAAATTAAACAAGGAAAAATTAAATTGCATCAAACAGAAGAGGGAAAGGGAATTGGGATTGAGCCGGATATAAAGCAGAAGAGTAAATGAACATAGAAAGTAGTAAACAGAGAAGTGAAATGGGAAATTCAGATCTCAGGACCCAGAGACTAGAAAACCAAGTCTAGATCTCAATGCCTTCCTAGATCCAACAAGAACAATTGCAAGGAAATTGTAAATTGCAAAGATAATAGTTGAAGAACAATTAACCGGAAATGAAATTCAATTAGCAGTAAAGAAACAGAGATCCAAGATTGAGATTGAAACAGAATTTCTTCAATTCTCCAATCCAAGATCCAAGGCAAGTGTAAAATGAAATTTAAAGCAATGAAAACAAAGAAATTAAAGTTCAAAAGCTCTCCGAAAACTATTATGAAAATTCCAAAGGGAAAGCTCTCCTAAGAACTTGAATTATATCCTATTTATACACTTTCTTCAAATGATCTTCAAGCCTTGAGTTGGGCCTTTGCTCTTGGTGGAATTGGGTTGAAAGAGGCCTTGGTTGATTGCTCTTGAAGTTTGAAGAAGAACCAAAGAGAACCAATTGAACCGGGTTTGAGGTTAGCAAAAGTTGGACCAAAAGTTTGAGCCAAAGTTAGAACTCCAACTTTTCATAGCAGCAAACACATTTTTCTGGTATGCACGTTGGTGCCAACGTTAGGGGTCTAACTTTGACCCTAACGTTGGCCTTGTCTAGTGTGCTTGTGGTGCCAACGTTAGCCTCCAAGTTAGGGGGCTAACGTTGGCGCAAACGTTGGCCCCTCTCCCTTATGTTTTCATGTGCCAACGTTAGCCTCCAAGTTAGGGGGCTAACGTTGGCGCAAACGTTGGCCCTTCTCCCTTATGCTTTCATGTGCCAACGTTAGCCTCCAAGTTAGGGGGCTAACGTTGGCGCAAACGTTGGATGGCCAGGGAGGAATTCATGTGCCAACGTTAGCCTCCAAGTTAGGGGGCTAACGTTGGCGCAAACGTGGGATGGCCAGGGAGGAAATTTCAAGTTCCAACGTTAGCCTCCAAGTTAGGGGGCTAACGTTGGGGCTAACTTCTTGCTTCCTGGTTCAATTTCACTTATTCCATTGTCCTCTCTTCACTCTTAGCCATTCCTCTTTGCTTCAACCTTTCTCCAAGCTTTCTTCACCTATCATTAATCAACCAAACTCATCAAAGCTATGCTCAAAATCATGAGATATTCATTCTTTCATAATATGCAACAAATATAGCATAAAACCTCATGAAATGGCATAAATTCATATATGGTTGGTTCAATCAAGGGGAACATGAAAATCTACTCAATTAGCTTGCTTGTAGCTCAAGAAAGTGCATAATTCTAATGAAAACAAAAGAAAAAGACTAGTTAAAATAGGCTAGGACGACTTGTCATCAATGCATTCATATAAGATAGGTTGCATTTCATACATTTTACCATCCCTCTTCATTTCTTTATAGTTTCTCTTGAGCTTAGCATGAGGACATGCTAGTGTTTAAGTGTGGGGAGGTTGATAAACCGCTATTTCATGGTTTATCTTGTGCTCAATTGAGTGGATTTTATCAACTCTTTACCCACTTATTCATACTATTTGCATGGTTTTACATTTGCCTTCCTAATTATGTACTTTGATTGAAAACATTCTCCTTTGATCTTATATTTGCTCATTATTAATCCTCCCTTATTACCATTAGATGCCTTGATATGTGTGTTAAGTGATTTTAGAGATTACAGGGCAGGAATGACTCAGAAGATGGAAAGGAAGAATGCAAAAGTGGAAGGAATACAAGAAGTTGGAGAAATTGCTAAGCTGTCCAGCCTGACCTCTTCGCACTCAAACGGCTATAACTTTAGCTACAGAGGTCCAAAGGACGCGGTTTCAGTTGCGTTGGAAAGCTAACGTCTGGGGCTTCGATTTGATATATAATATGCCATAGTTTCTCTGACACTAGGCGACGCAACCGCGTGCTCCATGCGGCCGCGTCGCAGTGACGGAAATCAGCGTGTTTGAATTCTTCTCCAGCGATTTCTGGGCTGTTTTCGACCCAGTTCTCGACCCGGAAAACACAGATTAGAGGCTATAAAGTGGGGGATTGTATCCATTCATAAGGAGGCTCAAATAATTCACTTTTCATGTTTTAGATGTAGTTTTAGAGAGAGAGAGGTTCTCTCCTTTATCTCTCTTAGGATTAGGATTTAGGACTTCTCTTTGTTTTAGGAGTGACTCTCGATCCCAGGTTCAATATCCCTTTCTATTTACTTTCGCTTCTATTTTTATTGACTCTAATGCTTTTATTTGTATTTGATTTATGTTGCCCAATTGGCTTATGAACTTTTCCATGTTAGATTTTACTGCTTTGAATGTATTTTATTTGAGGTATTCCAGATATTTATGATTTTAATTTAGCTTTCTACATTCTTGGCTTTGGTTAAGAAATTAGTAACTCAGGAGTTATCTTAACTCAACATAAGTGATAATTGTTATCTTTGCTAATTGAACTGAACTTCGATAATCCCAATCTTTCCTTAGGGATTAACTAGGATTTGAAGATCAAACTAATTAGTCACTTGACCTTCCCTTGCTCTAGTAAAGGTTAACTAAGTGGAATCAAGAGTCAATTTTCATTATTGTTGATAAGGATAACTGGGCTAGGACTTCCAATTTCTCATACCTTGCCAAAAGTTTATTTTACAGTTATTTATTTATTTTAATTGCAATTTAAAGTACTTGCTCCCTATTCTCAAAATCCCAAATTTACAATCTCCATAAACAATAATAAGAACATACTTTCCTGCAATTCCTTGAGAAGACGACCCGAGGTTTAAATACTCGGTTATCAATTTTAAAGGGGTTTGTTACTTGTGACAACCAAAACGTTTGTACGAAGGGATTTCTGTCGGTTTAGAGACTATATCTACAAAGCGACTGTTTTTATGAACTTCTTTACTGGCAAAAATCCCAACGTCACTGGCAGCGACGCGAACGCATGGACGACGCGGTCGCATGCCCAGCGCGAAAAGGCAGCGACGCGAACGCGTGACTGACGCAAACGCGCGCCACGAGCAGAACACAGATGAGGCGTACGCGTGACCGAAGCGAGCGTGTGACAAGGAAAACTTCAGATGACGCGACCGCGTGACCCACGCGGACGCGTGACAGACGCCACACACCAGAAATTACAGAAAACGCTCCCAGCGATTTCTGAAACCCTTTTTGGCCCGGATCCAAGTTCAGAAGGCACAGATTAGAGGTTATAAAGTGGGAGAATGCATCCATTCAAAAAGGGAGCGCTCCAATTATTCACTTTTCATAGTTTACATGTAGTTTTTAGAGAGAGAGGTTCTCTCCTCTCTTTTAGGTTTTAGGATTAGGATTTCTTATTATTTCAATTTAGTATTCCAACTCTTTATCAGGTTCAATATTCCTTTTACTTTATATTTCTCTTTGACTTCCAGATATTTTAATGCTTTCCTTTAATTACTTTTGTTGCCAAATTGGCTTATGAACCATTCATGTTTAGATTTGAATTTCTATTTAATATAATTTGAGGTATTTCAGTTATGATTGCTTTCTTTTATTCATGTTACTGTTGCTTCCAATCTGAAGACATTTTTATTCGAGTAAGTTTACTTTTCCCCTTTTGGCTTTGGTTGATTAATTGGCAACTCTTGAGTTATCAAACTCAACGTGATTGATAATTGTTGTCTTTGCTAATTGAATTGAACTTCAATAACTCCAGTCCTTTCTTAGGAATTGACCAGGACTTGAGGATCAAACTAATTAGTCACTTGACCTTCCTTTGCTTTAGTAAAGGCTAACTAAGTGGGATTAAAACTCAATTCTCATCACCATTGATAAGGATAACTAGGATAGGACTTCCAAATTCTCATACCTTGCCAAGAGTTTATTTTACAGTTATTTATTTATTTTATTTGTCATTTAAATTACTTGTTCCTTACTTTCAAAATCCCAATTTACAAAACTCATAACCAATAATAAGAACATACCTCCCTGTAGTTCCTTGAGAAGACGACCCGAGGTTTAAATACTTCGGTTATCAATTTTAAAAGGGGTTTGTTACTTGTGACAACCAAAACGTTTGTAAGAAAGGATTTTTGTTGGTTTAGAAGCTATACCTGCAACGAGGATTTATCTGCGAATTTCTAGACCACGCAAAAGTTTTCTCTTCAAAATGGCGCCGTTGCCGGGGAACTGCAAACGTGTGCCTTATTATTGGTTATTGTAAATATTTTTTTTGATTTGTTTATTTGTTTTTGTTTTTCCCTTTTTTATTTTTTTTATTAGCTACTATGAATTCTCAGCCCTCTCACTTTGAGTTTGGTTCTAATATTGTTGAATGGAATGGAAGTTATAGCAGGAACATGCATCAAGGTCAGAGAAATCAAAGATGGATGGAGCCAAGAGGATTTGATCAACCCTTTAGGCAACAACACCCTCCAAGATATCATGGAAAAAGACTATTATACAATGCAAACCAAGCTAATAGATATGGTGGACAGCCTTGTAATTACCAACAAGCCCCACCCTGTGCCTATAGACCATCCTCTCAACATAACGTTGAACCACCACACTCACAAGCTCCTTTTCACCATTCACCACCATATGATCCTTATTTATCCCAATTCTAATCCAATTACTCCCAAACACCACCAATTCCCTATGTACCATGTCCATATCCATCACCTCGAGAATCACAGGTTCGCCGCAAGGAAACAGTAGATCAACTTCATACAACCCTTCATCAGCTGGAGCAAGCAATACATCAATTATCTTCCAGACGTTTAGACACTCAAGGAACTCCAATAGTCTTATGTGGAGAATCTAATGACAAACGTAGCATGAAGGAGACTCTAGAAACCCCAGAGGGCAGTAATGTGCACAACTTTGTTCTGGAACAATTGGAGGAAGCTCAAATTATCCAAGAAGAAGAAGTACTGATTGAAGATTTAGGAGATGCTGAACCTCCATGGGAATCCAGAGTTGTGAAAAATTCCGTCAAGGATGTTACAATTGATGCTAAGGAGGATAGTGCACAACCCCCAAAGCAGGTATTTCATGAAGAACTAGACGGAATAACCCAAGACGCACGTTTCCTTGATGATGATAGTCTCAAGTCAAGTTCTCCTAGTAATGAACTTGCATCCGCAAGTGAATTCTCTGAGATTGAAGAACCTTATCCAAGTGAATACGAAGATGATGTCGAGGTAGATTTTTCTCAACCTCCAACTTATGACTTGAGTGATGCGGAAGATGTCGAAGACTTTGATCAAGACGTGGTCGCATTTGAAGAAGTTTGCAAGTAAGTGGAGGAATTTGTAGAAGATTACAAGGGAGTAGACCTTACAAAACCACTGGAAACACCTATCCCAAGGCCATTGCCACCCAATACAAGCTTCAAGTGGATCCAATCCTTGATGCTAGGGCATCTTGGCCAGTTTCACTGACCTTTTCTTTACTGTTTTTATGGTAGTTTCATGCATTTTCTTAGGAAATAAGCTAGTTTTGGGTAGATATTCACTTACATCTTGATTCAAGCATACATTGTGCATTTTACGTGATTTCATCAGGATTTTGCATGAATTATATGATAAATTGGATGATGCATGATCCATGATTAAGAGCAAGACTTTGATGCACTTTGTTTGATTGATTTCAGGCCAAAAGAAGAAGAGAAGAGCCACGTTAGTGGTTACGTTAGTTACACTAACGTAGGCACTAACGTGGAAGGAAGGAAAGCCCCAACGTTAGTGGGAAAAGTTAGTGGCATTAACTTTGAAGAAAGGAAATGGAGCCAACGTTAGTGACACTTAACATTATCACTAACGTTGGACCAAGCTCATAAGTGGGCAGGTTAGTTGCCACGTTAACTTAGTTAACGTGGCCTCTAACGTTAAGAAGAAAGGGGGAAAGCCAACGTTAGTGACATTCAACATTGTCACTAACGTTGGCCCAAGTTACAAAAAAGCCACGTTAACTCCCACGTTAACTTAGTTAACGTGGAAGCTAACGTGGAGAAAGGTGGTGATCGACAACGTTAGTGACACCAAACATTCTCACTAACGTTGGAGTGAACTCACAAGCCCCCAATAAGCCACGTTAACTCCCACGTTAACTTAGTTAACGTGGTAGTTAACGTGGGCAAAAGTCTCACCTGGCAGCCTGACCATGCCTTCTTCAAACATGCATAACTTGAGCCACAAAGCTCCAAATGAGGTGATTCTAGTGGCATTGGAAAGTAGGATTCCAGAGCTTTCCAAGCATATATGAAACTACATGGTTGACACTAAATTTAAGGGAGAAAACCTGCCCCAAAAGTGCAATGATGAACATGGTATCAACCTGTATTTAGGCCAACTGACCTCTTCACCTTCCAAGAAGTATAACTCGAGTTGTAGAGCTCCAAATGATGCGCTTCCAAAGACATTGGAAAGTAGACATCCAGGACTTTCCAACTAAGTTTGAGCTTCATAAATGGGAAATCGCTAGCATTATCGGCAATCAACATTTCCAGTAACGTTGGCATATATGCCAGCAACCATGTCCACTTCAAAGGAGCATAACTTGAGCTACAGAGGTCCAATTGAGATGATTTCAGTTGCGTTAGAAAGCTGACATTCAGAGCTTTCCAACGATATATAATACTCTATAGTGGGTGATGAGCGGATAATTTATACGCTTTTTGGCATTGTTTTTAGTATGTTTTTAGTAGGATCTAGTTACTTTTAGGGATGTTTTCCTTAGTTTTTATGTTAAATTCACATTTCTGGACTTTACTATGAGTTTGTGTGTTTTTCTGTGATTTCAGGTATTTTCTGGCTGAAATTGAGGGACTTGAGCAGAAATCAGATTCAAAGGTTGAAAAAGGACTGCTGATGCTGTTGGATTCTGACCTCCCTGCACTCAAAATGGATTTTCTGGAGCTACATAACTCGAAATGGCGCGCTTCCAATTGCATTGGAAAGTAGACTTCCAGGGCTTTCCAGCAATATATAATAGTCTATACTTTGGCCAAGAATTTATGACGTAAACTGGCGTTCAACGCCAGCCTTCTGCCCAAATCCGGCGTCCAGCGCCAGAAAAGGATCCAAAACCAGAGTTGAACGCCCAAACTGGCACAGAAACTGGCGTTCAACTCCACAAATGGCCTCTGCACGTGCAACACTCAGGCTCAGCCCAAACACACACCAAGTGGGCCCAGGAAGTGGATTTATGCATCAATTACTTACTCATGTAAACCCTAGTGACTAGTTTATTATAAATAGGACCTTTTACTAGTCTTTTTGACCATCTTTGAACGCATTGTTCTTAGACCATAGGGGCTGGCCATCTCGGCCATGCCTGGACCTTTCACTTATGTATTTTTAACGGTAGAGTTTCTACACTCCATAGATTAAGGTGTGGAGCTCTGCTGTTCCTCAAAGATTAATGCAAGTACTACTGTTTTCTATTCAATTCTTCTTATTTCTCTTCTAAGATACCCATTCGCACCCAAGAACGTGATGAAGGTGATGATTATGTGTGACGCTCATCACCATCTCCCCTATGAACGCGTGCCTGACAAACACTTCTGTTCTACATGAAATAAGCTAGAATGAATATCTCTTAGATCTCTTAACAGGAATCTTCGTGGCGTAAGCTAGAATGATGGCGGCATTCAAGAGAATCCGGAAGGTCTAAACCTTGTCTGTGGTATTCTGAGTAGGATTCAATGATTGAATGACTGTGACGAGCTTCAAACTCGCGAGTGCTGGGCGTTAGTGACAGACGCAAAAGGAGGTTGAATCCTATTCCAGCATGATCGAGAACCGACAGATGATTGGCCGTGCTGTGACAGAGCATGTGAGCATATCTTTCACTGAGAGGAGGGGATGTAGCCACTGACAACGGTGATGCCCTTGCATAAAGCCAGCCATGGAAAGGAGTAAGACTGATTGGATGAAGATAGCAGGAAAGCAGAGGTTCAGAGGAACGAAAAGCATCCCCATTCGCTTATCTGAAATTCCTTCCAATGAATTACATAAGTATCTCTATCCCTATTTTACTATATAATATTCGAAAACACCATGATCACTTTATATCTTCCTGACTGAGATTTACAAGGTGACCATAGCTTGCTTCATACCAACAATCTCCGTGGGATTCGACCCTTACTCACGTAAGGTATTACTTGGACGACCCAGTGCACTTGCTGGTTAGTTGTATCGAAGTTGTGACAATTATGAATTAAGATCAGAGCACCAAGCTCTGGAGCCATTACCAGGATTTGTTCGAGCCTGGAGATCACAATTTCGTGCACCAGTGGGCATGAAATTTGAGCACAAACAAGAGGCATCTTTTAAGCCCCAAAAACACCAACTGGGCAGCAAGTGCAACGTTAGCCACAATAACTTTAGCACTAACGCCACACTTGTAGCGTTAGTGTGGCTAACTTTAGCACTAACTTTAGCACCTGGACCTCAACTTAACTCACTTCTCTCTCAAGTCCACTTCCAAGCTCAAGCAAGCAGGCCCACAATTGTCAACCAATCAAGGCCACAAGAAGCATCTAGAATAGGAATTTTCATTTAATTGTAATTTGCTTTTAATTTCATTTTGTAATTTAGGAGAGCCTATATAAAGGCCTTAGTCTTTACATTGAAAGAAGGCCCAGAAGCTGGGAAAAGGGGGGACTGAGAATCCTGGAATAGGGGATTGAAGAGGGGTCTTCGGACTCCCTCCCCTCACACACTTTTCCTTTCTTTGTACTTTACATTTATGAATTTTGAAGTTTTATTTTCAGTTTTTTATCTTCATCTTTACTTTTCTGCACTTTCTTTCTTTTCTATTTTTGTAGAGCAATGATCAACTAACTCTTTACATTGGGTTAGAGAGCTCTATTGTGATTCAATGGATCAATTGTAGTTCTTATTCTTCTTCTTCTTTCCTTTCTCTTGATTTTACTTGAAAGCTTTCGGTCTTCATCCAATTGGGTAGTTATCTTGGAAAAGAAGCTATTCATACTTGGATATCTTCTGAACCTTGAAAGAGGAATGAAGAGATCAAGCTAGAAATGCTTTCTCATGCTGGACCAAATTGGGTTTGGATGGGTATGTGACTATAACCCTCTCAACACTTGATTTGGGAAATGCATGTGGTATAATCAGTGACCATACTTCATCTCTTCTCATGAGCAATTGACCAAGGAATTGGCTATTGATCAAGATTTGAGAGATTGAATTACAAGAAATTGTAATTCAATCACTTAAGATTGCCAAGGAGATCAATGAGTGCATTGATTGAGGAAGAGATGAGAATGAACTTGATTCGGAGGATTGCAATATCTCTTGATCCCAATGTTCATTTTATTTTTAGTTCTTACATTTACTTTTCTTGCCATTTTACTTTTCTGCACTTTATTGCTTTCTTTACTTTTCTGTCAATTTACATTTCCTTGTTGCTCATCATCCAAATCTGAATCGTCTAACTAGGATAATCAATTAATTATTGATTGCTTAATCCGTTAATCTCTGTGGGATTCGACCTCACTCTATTGTGAGTTTTACTTGATGACAATTCGGTACACTTACCGAAGGGGAATTTGTCGCGAGACAAGTTTTTCGTGTATCAATCCTTAACCTTTAACTTTATTTTTCCACTTGAATATGGTTTGCTTGAAACAGATGGCCAGCTTAGAGCTCTCTGCAGCTTTAAGAGTAAGAGGGAAATGGCTCGTACTCAGAGCTGGTGCACAAGGTTCAATAAGGTTCCACGCTTCAATTCGAAGTGCACAGATTGGTATCATGTTCAATCGAATGGATCTCAGAAAACGTTTGGTAATCTTGGTGAGAATCTAATTTCTAAACCGCCCGGATGGAAAAATATAGATCAAGACGAAGGCGGATTTAAAAGCAAAGTTTGGGATCCTGGAAAATATTCTGATATTCATCGCCCCGGGAGCCTGAGAATCTGTTTGAAGCTGCTCAGAAGCTTTACATGCCTAGTTTGGGACCCCGGAGGCTGTTGGCATTCCAAACATTGGTGGAGATTTTTGGATGAATTTAAGCATAAGCCGCCATAACAGGAAGCTCATCCAATGTCCAACTTAAGGACTTTAACTAAAAGTGCTAGGTGGGAGACAACCCACCATGGTATGGTCGTTCTTTTTATATTTTTATTTCGTACTATTTGATTTTATGTTATATTATTTTTATTGAACCTGGATGTTATTCATAGCATATGCATTAGCATTGCATAATTGCATAATTGCATAAAAAAAAAGAAAGGAAGGCGTGTGACGCGATCGCATCGCTAAAGCGTTCGCGTCAGTTGCGAAAAACACCCCCCCCACGCGTCCGCGTCATTCACGCGGCCGCGTGATCTGGAAATCGGCGTAAATATCCAACGCCCAGAAATCTGGGCTAGAATCGTGCGGCTGGTGTGCGTTTAGCACAAAATGGCTCACGCGTTCGCGTCCATCACGCGAACACGTCACTTGCACAAAAACTCATCCCACGCGAAAGCGTGAGCGATGCATCCGCGTCGCGTGGATTGCACATCACCCAAAAAGGAGACAGAGAGTTGCGCTGAAACGACGCTAAAATTGTGCGTTTCGCACAATTTCCAACGACGTGGTCGCGTGCCTCACGCGACCGCGTCATTCATCCTTTTACCCATTCCATGCGATCGCGTCACTCACGCGATCGCGTCAACCCCTTTCCACCCTAGCCACGCGACCGTGTGCCCCACGCGTTCGCGTGGACTCAAATTTACTAACCCCCAGTGACGCAAAACCCAACCCGTCGCAGCCCCCCATTCCCCTTCTTCTCCCTTCCTTCTCTACAACCCACCCCCTAACCACCACCACTCCCAGCCGATCACCTCCGACTGCCACAACACCCGCAACCACCTAGCCACTACCGCCAACACCACCCACACCCCCTCCTTCTCGCCTCCCCCTTCTCCTCCCTTTTCTCTTCCCCCGCTCCGCCACTGCCCCCCTCCTCCACTGCCCCCCCTCCGCGCCCTCACCGCCGCACTTCCCGCCACCAACGCCCACCCCCTCCCTTCCTTCCCCCTTAACCTCAACTCCCTGCACCCCAGCCCTAACCCAACACCACAAAACCATCCCTGCCGCCACCAAGGTTCGCCACCGCGCCACCCTACGCTGCCGCTGCACTACCGCCAACACCACCCCACTCCCACCACCTCTCGTCGTTCCTTACTTGTGCCTCTAACCACCAGGTTCCGCCGAACGCCGCTTTTCTTTCATTCATAGTTAGTTGCATATTTCTCAGTTTATGTTTAAATTTAGGATAGTTAGAGATGTATGTTGTAGTGGATTCTAGGTGGTTAGGTAGCTAGGATGTGGTTAGTGGATTTAGGCATGTTTAATTGCGCTGTTCTTGCTACTTGTTTTATCATTTTCGCAATTCTGCTGTTGCTGTGATGTTAGTAATGTTCATATGCTATTCTTTCCTGTTTCATGCTGCTTTTTACACTGCTTTTTCATGATTCATATTGCATATATGTAATTATAGCTTTACTTTAATTTATATGAACTATTCTGCTTGCTGTTTATTACCCGGGAACATCCAATTTTAGCCGGAATGCTGCCCAATTTTCTGTAAATTGTTTTGATATTCATTCATGTTTTGGTTTTGGCAATTTGAATTTGGCACTCCTCAGCTTTTACCAAACCAATTCATGAATGCACGGACCAGCATTCCTATTCATCTATTTTTCCCGGTTAATAAATCACATTATTGATGATTAGATTTCACTTTTCGCTATTTCTATATCTATATGAATCATCAACAACTTGATTTCCTTGCTTGAATATGAGTTGTCTGTTGCTTAAAATTGTGAAATTCATGTTACTTAGAAACCAATCATCATGCCACTTACTCTGACCTTCTTTTTACTAACTCACTGATTTTCGCTTTCTAACCTCTTTTTCAAGTTTCACCACTTTTAACTTTCTAACTTCCCCCTCTGCTTTTTGACTAACTCTTTCAATTTTTAACTCATCGCATGATTATTATTCCTCCTAATTAACAAGTATTCTCCTTATAATACATTTTGGAATGTGATCTCTCATCTCAGCTTTTTAACTCCGAAACAATCCAAAATGCACAATTATTCAACTCATTTCATCATTCTACTGCTCCTTTGCCACTTTGTGCTTATCTTGTTATCTGCCTACCTATTTTCCTGCTTTTATTATATCTTAGATTTCTCTTTTTCAGGATGTCTAACCCTCAGCGTAAAGGAAAAGGCAAGGCAACAACTGGCAAACGGAAAAGAGGTGAATCCTCTATGTCTCTCCTGGAGCTTATGCATGATGACTCCTGGCGGAAAAAGTACTTTACCCCACAAGAGAAGGCTGACCAACTCCTCCCTGCCAATGATCCAATTAAGTTTGCAAACCGATACTGTGAGCTGAAGTATCCAGTGTTTGCTACCTCCATAAATCTATACCTGGAGAGGACTTTGAAAATTCCAGAAGAACTACAACAGTACACCTTTGATCAGATCAAACAAAGAGGCTGGTTCTTCATGGAGAGAAATTTGACTGAGGTCAATGCTTCCTAGGTAAGAGAGTTTTACTACAATTATTTCAAGACTTCCCTGGATGCAGTGCACATCAGAGGGAAATAGATACTGGTCACTGAAGAGGCCATTGAGGGTATTCTGCGCCTTCAGCCTAAGTCAGATCAGCCTGACGGTTACCAAAAGGCTGAAGAGGACATGCGCTTTTTTAGATTTGACTAGGATGCTGTCAAGGAGAGGATAGCCCTTGAACTTACTGTCCCATGGGTCATGGGTAAGAACACAACAATGCCTAAGGGTATCAAGCTGATGTATCTGAATGATGAGGCTCGGCTCTGGCACCAGATTCTGAGCAACTTTGTTATGCCGAGTACTCATGAGACGGAGCTGCCTGCTGCTATGATCACCCTCCTCTGGTGTGTGATGGAGGGTAAGGACCTATATCTGTCACGATTCATCCGGCACTATATGGCCAGGGTCCATGTCAGAGGCACCCTTCCTTTCCCTTACCTGGTTACCCAGCTAGGCCGTCGAGCTGACGTGCCTTGGGAGGATGCTGATGCGAAGCCGACTGTTGCCGACTGCAAGAAGATCATTCCTCACAGCAGGAAGTTTCTGGCTTTAGGCTACAGACTTCCATTCCTTACTACTTCTGATGAGACAGCCACGCCTTCAGCTGCCCCTTCTTCTTCCACTGCTGCACTAGCCCCACCTACTACCCCTCCAGCTGCTCCTGAGCCTTTTTACCATTTGGTGCATCGACTCTTCGCCCGCTTGGAGAGTATGGAGCATCACAACAAGCGACGCTATGAGCACCTCAAGTTGATGATCTGATCTGGCGGCGACATCCCCTCCGAGCCTGACACCCCTTTCGATACATCTAAGGTGGAGGAGGACAATCACGAGGAGGAGACACCCACCCAGGCTGCACAGGCAGGACCGGAGCAAGCTGTGCCACAGCAGGAGGAGCCACACCAGATACAGGCCACAGACCCCGAAATTCCTATCCAGTCAGAGCCTCCACTGTAGCAGACAGATCCTCCTACCTTCATCCAATCTGCAGATCCTCAGGCCACCACAGAGACCCCAGCAGCCCATCCTTCCAGTGATGACACTCCTTCACACCCAGCTTGAGTGAGCATCGAGGACGATGCTTTATTTTAAGTGTGGGGAGGTCGCCATCTCTGGCATATCATTTTGGTGAACCACTACAGACTCTTTTATTTTATTTTGGTTATTTTTTTGTAGTTTTATCTTTATTTTTATTTTTATCTTTCAGTACTTATACATTGTTCTTTTCATGTGTTTTTACTTTTATTTCTGCATTTTGCACCTTAGTTCATATTTTAGCCATTTAGTTTAGTTGCAATTCTAAACTTATTAGTTATAGAATATGTGGATTAATTAGTATAGTTTACCCCTTTTAGCATATGATAGTTTGATTTAAATTGAAAATAAAAAGGAAGTAAACTAGAGACTTTAACATAATCAAAAACAATCCACACACCTTGTATATAGAACATAACATGCTAGTTAGTTAACAACATTTCATCAAGGAAGAACACTAAAACTTTAAAGCCACCCAAGAAATTTTACATTGGGAATAATGGGAACTCTTAATTTCTACTTGCATGACATGTATAATTGATATATGATTCTTGAGCTAGAGAACACACAGCCTGTGAGTTTTGAGCTTAATTGTATGGTTACATTCAAACCATAATTTTTATTCCTGTGTGTTTCGCCCTTCTTTTTATTCTAATGTTCTTTGCTTTGTTTTAATCTATATGTCCAATATAGAATATAGATACATACTAAGAGATGATTGAGGCCATTGCTTGAAATATTCCTCACTTATCCCAAATTAGCCTACCTTTTACATCACCCTTGTTAGCCCCCCTTGAGCTTTTTAATCCCCTCTTGTTCTATAAACCACATTACTAGCCTTAAGAAGAAAAAAAAAATAAAAATCCCAAGTTGAATCCTTGGTTAGCTTAAGATAGAAATTGTGTATTGTTTAAGTGTGGAAAACTTTTATGGGAACATAGATGATAGAAACAAAGGTGGAAAGTTAAAAAGAATAAAGATGTTTCAAACTAAAAAAATTTGGGAAGTGATGAGCGGATAATTTATACGCTTTTTGACATTGTTTTTAGTATGTTTTTAGTAGGATCTAGTTACTTTTAGGGATGTTTTCATTAGTTTTTATGTTAAATTCACATTTCTGGACTTTACTATGAGTTTGTGTGTTTTTCTGAGATTTCAGGTATTTTCTGGCTGAAATTGAGGGACTTGAGCAGAAATCAGATTCAGAGGTTGAAAAAGGACTGCTGATGTTGTTTGGATTCTGACCTCCCTGCACTCAAAGTGGATTTTCTGGAGCTACAGAACTCGAAATGGCGCGCTTCCAATTGCGTTGGAAAGTAGACATCCAGGGCTTTCCAGCAATATATAATAGTCTATACTTTGGCCAAGAATAGATGACGTAAACTGGCGTTCAACGCCAGCTTTCTGCCTAAACCTGGCGTCCAGCGCCAGAAAAGGAGCCAAAACCAGAGTTGAACGCTCAAACTGGCACAAAAGCTGGCGTTCAACTCCAAGGAGGACCTTTACACGTGTAACACTCAAAGCCCAGCCCAAGCACACACCAAGTGGGCCCCGGAAGTGGATTTATGCATCAATTACTTACTCATGTAAACCCTAGTAGCTAGTTTATTATAAATAGGACCTTTTACTATTGTATTTGGCATCGGGGGATTACCTTATGATCCTTTGATCACGTTTTAGGGGGCTGGCCATCTCGGCCATGCCTGGACCTTTCACTTATGTATTTTTAACGGTAGAGTTTCTACACTCCATAGATTAAAGGTGTGGAGCTCTGCTGTTCCTCAAAGATTAATGCAAAGTCCTACTGTTTTCTATTCAATTCATCTTATTTCGCTTCTAAGATATCCATTTGCACCCAAGAACGTGATGAAGGTGATGATTATGTGTGACGCTCACCACCATTCTCCCCTATGAACACATGCCTGACAAACACTTCCGTTCTACATGAAATAAGCTAGAATGAATATCTCTTAGATCCCTTAATTGGAATCTTCGTGGCGTAAGCTAGAATGATGGCGGCATTCAAGAGAATCCGGAAGGTCTAAACCTTGTCTGTGGTATTCCGAGTAGGATTCAATGATTGAATGACTGTGACGAGCTCCAAACTCGCGATTGCAGGGCGTTAGTGACAGACGCAAAAGGATAGTAAATCCTATTCCAGCATGATCGAGAACCGACAGATGAATAGCCGTGCCGTGACAGGGTGCGTGAGCATATTATTCACTGAGAGGATAAGATGAAGCCATTGGCAAGGGTGATGCCTCCAGACGATTAGCCGTGCCGTGACAGGGCATTGGATCATTTTCCCGAGAGATGACCGAAAGTAGCCATTGACAGTGGTGATGTATCACATAAAGCCAGCCATGGAAAGGAGTAAGACTGACTGGATGAAGATAGCAGGAAAGCAGAGGTTCAGAGGAACGAAAGCATCTCCATTCGCTTATCTGAAATTCCTGCCAATGAATTACATAAGTATCTCTATCCCTATTTTATTATATAATATTCGAAAACACCATTATCACTTTATATCCGCCTGACTGAGATTTGCAAGGTGACCATAGCTTGCTTCATACCAACAATCTCCGTGGGATTCGACCCTTACTCGCGTAAGGTATTACTTGGACGACCCAGTGCACTTTCTGGTTAGTTGTATCGAAGTTGTGACAAATTATGAATGTGTAATCACGATTACGGATACCAAGTTGCTCACGTGCCAGGAATAGTTTGAGCCTGCACATCACAATTTCGGGCACCAAGTTTTTGGCGCCGTTGCCGGGGATTGTTTGAGTTTGGACAACTGACGGTTTATCTTGTTGCTCAGATTAGGTAATTTTCTTTTTATTTTATTTTCAAAAATTTTTCAAAAATATTTCTAAAAATTTCTCATCTTTTTTCGAAAAAAATTATAAAAATGTTTTCAAAAATTTGATTCAAAATGTTTAAAGATGAATTCTAGTGTTTCATGAAGCATGTAAAGCCTGCCTGGCTGTAAAGCCATGTCTAAATTTATTTGGACTGAGGCTTGCAATTTGTTATCAAGAGCAATATACTCTGGTGTTAAATGCTGAAGCTTGGCTGGCCATTGGCCATGTCTAGTGTTTTGGACTGGAGCTTTCTTTGAAAGCTTGGCTGGCTAGTGAGCCATGTCTAATTCCTGGACTGAAGCTTTAGACTAAGAATGCAAGATTCCTGGAATTCATGTTAAAAATTTTGGAATCCTTATTTTTTCTTTTTCATATAATTTTCGAAAAAAATCCAAAAAAATTAGAAAATCAAAAAAATCAAAAATATTTTTGTGTTTCTTGTTTGAGTCTTGAGTCATATCATAAGTTTGGTGTCACTTGCATATGCATCTTGCATTTTTCGAAAATATCATGCATTCATAGTGTTCTTCATGATCTTCAAGTTGTTCTTAGTAAGTCTTCTTGTTTTCGTTTGATCTTTTTTTATGTGCATTTTTCGTTTGTTAGAGTCTAAACATGAAAGATTTCTAAGTTTGGTGTCTTACATGTTTTCTTTGCATTAAAAATTTTTCAAAAATAAGTTCTTGGTGTTCATCTTGACATTCAAAGTGTTCTTGGTGTTTATCTTGACATTCATAGCATTCTTGCATGCATTCATTGTTTTGATCTAAAAATTTCATGCATTGCATAATTTTCATGTTTTTCATAAAAATTTCAAAAATAAAAAAAATATCTTTCCCTTTTTCTCTCATCAAATTCGAAAATTTGAGTTGACTTTTTCAAAAATTTTTAAAATCAAGTTGTTTCTTATGAGTCAAATCAAATTTTCAATTTGAAAATCTTATCTTTTTCAAAATCTTTTTCAAAAATCAAATCTTTTTTTCAAATTTCTTAGTCATTTTCGAAAATTCCAAAAATATTTTTCAAAAATCTTTTTCTTATTTTTATATCAAATTTTCGAAAATAACATAATCAATTAATGTTTTGATTAAAAAATTTGAAGTTTGTTACTTGCTTGTTAAGAAAGATTCAAACTTTAAGTTCTAGAATCATATCTTGTGATTTCTTATGAATCAAGTCATTAATTGAGATTTTAAAAATCAAATCTTTTTCAAAACTAATTTCTAAAATATCTTCTTATCTTACCTTTTTCAAAAAAAATTGGTTTCAAAATATCTTTTCTAACCTCCTAACTTCTTATCTTTTCAAAATTTGTTTCAACTAACTAACTAACTTTTTGTTTGTTTCTTAACTTTTTCAAAACTACCTAACTAACTCTCTCTCTCTCTCTCTAATTTTCGAAAATATCTTCCCTCTTTTTCAAAAACTTCTTTTTTATTAACTAATTATTTTTATTTTTAATTTTAAAAATTTTTTCAAAAAAATACTAACATTTTTCAAAAACCAATTTCGAAAGTCACTAACTCTTTTTCAAAAATAATTTTCGAAAATTATCCCTCCCCCATCTTATTCTATTTATTCATTCATATCCTAACATCTCATCTCACATCTCTGCCATCCTCACAGTTGTGTTTCTTCCATTATATTACATTCTTTGTCTTCCCCTCTTCTTCTACTCACACAAGGATCCCTATACTGCGGTATAAAGAATCCATATTATTATTATTATTTTTTCTGTGCCCTCTTCTTTGTCATATGAGCAGGAGCAAGGACAAGAATATCCTTGTTGAAGCAGATCCAGAACCTGAAAGGACTCTGAAGAGAAAATTAAGAGAAGCTAAATTACAATAATCCAGAGATAACCTTTCAGAAATTTTCGAACAGGAAGAGGAGATGGCAGCCGAAAATAATAATAATGTAAGGAAGATGCTTGGTGACTTTACTGCACCTAATTCCAATTTACATGGAAGAAGCATCTCCATTCCTGCCATTGGAACAAACAACTTTGAGCTGAAACCTCAATTAGTTTCTCTAATGCAGCAGAACTGCAAGTTTCATGGACTTCCATCTAAAGATCATTTTCAGTTCTTAACTGAATTCTTGCAGATATGTGATACTGTTAAGACTAATGGAGTAGATCCTGAAGTCTACAGGCTCATGCTTTTCCCTTTTGCTGTAAGAGACAGAGCTAGATTATGGTTGGATTCTCAACCCAAAGACAGCCTGAACTCTTGGGATAAGCTGGTCACGGCTTTCTTAGCCAAGTACTTTCCTCCTCAAAAGCTGAGCAAGCTTAGAGCTGATGTTCAAATCTTCAGACAGAAAGAAGGTGAATCCCTCTATGAAGCTTGGGAAAGATACAAACAGTTGACCAAAAAGTGTCCTTCTGACATGCTTTCAGAATGGACCATCCTGGATATATTCTATGATGGTTTATCTGAGCTATCAAAGATGTCACTGGACACTTCTGCAGGTGGATCCATTCACCTAAAGAAAACGCCTACAGAAGCTCAAGAACTCATTGACATGGTTGCTAATAACCAGTTCATGTACACTTCTGAAAGGAATCCTGTGAGTAATGGGACGCCTATGAAGAAGGGAGTTCTTGAAGTTGATACTCTGAATGCCATATTGGCTCAGAACAAAATATTGACTCAGCAAGTCAATATGATCTCTCAGAGTCTGAATGGAATGCAAGCTGCACCCAACAGTACTCAAGAGGCTTCTTATGAAGAAGAAGCTTATGATCCTGAGAACCCTGCAATAGTAGAGGTGAATTACTTAGGTGAACCTTATGGAAACACCTATAACTCATCATGGAGAAATCATCCAAATTTCTCATGGAAGGATCAAAAGTCTCAACAAGGCTTTAATAATGGTGGAAGAAACAGGTTTAGCAATAATAAACCTTTTCCATCATCCACTCAGCAACAGGCAGAGAACTCTGAACAAAATACTTCTAATTTGGCAAACTTAGTCTCTGATCTGTCTAAGGCCACTGTAAGTTTCATGAATGAAACAAGATCTTCCATTAGAAATTTGGAAGCACAAGTGGGCCAGCTGAGTAAAAGGATCACTGAAATCCCTCCTAGTACTCTCCCAAGCAATACAGAAGAGAATCCAAAAGGAGAGTGCAAGGCCATTGACATAAGCACCATGGCCGAACCTACAAGGGGAGTGGAGGACGTGAATCCCAAGGAGGAAGACCCCCTGGGACGTCCAGTGATCAATAAGGAGCTTTCCTCTGAGGAACCAAAGGACTCTGAGGCTCATCTAGAGACCATAGAGATTCCATTGAACCTCCTTATGCCCTTCATGAGCTCTGATGAGTATTCCTCTTCTGAAGAGAATGAGGATGTTACTGAAGAGCAAACTGCCAAGTTTCTTGGTGCAATCATGAAGCTAAATGCCAAATTATTTGGCATTCATACTTGGGAAGTTGAACCTCCCTTGTTCATCAATGAACTAAGTGATCTAGATCAACTGACATTGCCTCAGAAGAGACAGGATCCTGGAAAGTTCATAATACCCTGCACCATAGGCACCATGATCTTTAAGGCTCTGTGTGACCTTGGTTCAGGAATAAACCTCATGCCCCTCTCTGTAATAGAGAAACTGGGAATCTATGGGGTGCAAGCTGCTAAAATCTCATTATAGATGGCAGACAATTCAAGAAAACAGGCATATGGACAAGTAGAGGACGTATTAGTAAAGGTTGAAGGCCTTTACATCCCTGCTGATTTCATAGTCCTGGATACTGGAAAGGAAGAGGATGAATCCATCATCCTAGGAAGACCTTTCCTGGCCACAGCAAGAGCTGTGATTGATGTTGACAGAGGTGAAATAGTCCTTCAATGGAATGAGGACTCCCTTGTATTTAAAACTCAAGGATCTCCCTCTGCAACCATGGAGAGGAAGCAGAAAAAGCTTCTCTCAAGGCAGAGTCAACTAGAGCTCCCACAGTCAAACTCTAAGTTTGGTGTTGGGAGGCCACAACCAAACTCTAAGTTTGGTGTTGAACTCCCATATCCAAACTCTAAGTTTGGTGTTGGAGAGTCTCAACAAAGCTCTGCACATCTGTGAGGCTCATTGAGAGCCCACTGTCAAGCTATTGACATTAAAGAAGCGCTTGTTGGGAGGCAACCCAATGTTTATTTATCTAACTATATTTTTCTTAGTTATATGTCTTTGTAGGTTCATGATCATGTGTAGTGACAAAATAAATATAAAAATTGAAAATGGAATCAAAAATAGTAGAAGAAAAATCACACCCTGGAGGAGCATCTGTCTGGCGTTCAGCGCCAGAACAGAGCATGGTTCTGGCGCTGAACGCCCAAAATGGGCAACTTCTGGGTGCTGAACGCCAGAACAGGCATGGTTCTGGCGTTCAACGCCAGAAATGGCACACAAATGGGCGTTGAACGCCCAGAGTTGTGTGTAAAGGCATTTTTACATGCCTAATGGGTGCAGGGACATAAATCCTTGAACACCTCAGGATCTGTGGACCCCACAGGATTCACTCAGGATCTGTGGACCCCACAGGATCCACTCAGGATCTGTGGACCCCACAGGATCCCCACCTACCTCCATTCACTTCTTCTCACCACTCTCTTTCATACAACCCCATAAACACTCTTCCCCAAAAACCCTTCACCAATCACCTCAAACTCTCTTCCCCATCACCTCTTCACCACTCACATCCATCCACTCTTCCCCATAAACCTACCTCATAAACTCCACCTACCTTCAAAATTCAAAACCAATTTCCCACCCAAACCCACCCATATGGCCGAACCTTAACCCCCCCTCCCTTCCCTATATAAAGCCCTATATTCTTCATCAAATTCACACAACACACCCCTCTACACCCTTCTTGGCCGAAACTACATCTCCCTCTCCCTCTCCATATTTCTTCTTCTTCTTCTTCTATTCTTTTGTTTATTGCTCGAGGGCGAGCAATATTCTAAGTTTGGTGTGGTAAAAGCATAGCTTTTTTGTTTTTCCATTACCATTGATGGCATCTAAGACCGGAGAATCCTCTAGAAGAGGGAAAGGGAAGACAAAAGCTTCCACATCCGAGTCATGGGAGATGGAAAGGTTCATCTCCAAAGCCCATCAAGACCACTTCTATGATGTTGTGGCCAAGAAGAAGGTGATCCCTGAGGTCCCTTTCATACTCAAAAGAAATGAGTATCCGGAGATCCGACATGAAATTCAAAGAAGAGGTTGGGAAGTTCTAACAAATCCCATCCAACAAGTCGGCATCCTAATGGTTTAAGAGTTCTATGCTAATGCATGGATCACCAAGAACCATGATCAAAGTAAGAACCCGGATCCAAAGAACTATGTTACAATGGTTCGGGGGAAATACTTAGATTTTAGTCCGGAGACTGTGAGGTTGGCGTTTAACTTGCCCATGATGCAAGGAGATGAATGCCCCTACATTAGAAGGGTCAACTTTAATCAAAGGTTGGACCAAGTCCTTATGGACATATGTGTAGAAGGAGCTCAATGGAAGATTGACTCCAAAAGCGAGCCGGTTCAACTAAGAAGATTGGACCTCAAGCCTGTAGCTAGAGGATGGTTGGAGTTCATTCAATGCTCAATCATTCCCACTAGCAACCGGTCTGAAGTCACTATAGACCGGGCCATCATGATCCATAGCATCATGACTGGAGAAGAGGTGGAAGTTCATGAGATTATACCTCAAGAACTCTACAAGGTGGCTGACAAGTCCTCTACTATGCCAAGGTTAGCCTTTCCTCACCTCATCTGCCACCTATGCAATTCGGCTGGGATTGACATAGAGGGAGATATCCTTATTAAAGAGGACAAGCCCATCACTAAGAAAAAGATGGAGCAAGCAAGAGAGCCCATTCATGGAGCTCAAGAGGCGTATGAAGCTCATCACCATGAGACCCCGGAGATGCCTCAAATGCACTTTCCTCCACAAAACTATTGGGGGAAAATCAACACCTCCCTAGGAGAATTGAGTTCCAATATGGGACAATTAAGGGTGGAACATCAAAAGCACTCCATCATGCTTCATGAAATAAGAGAAGATCAAAAAGCAATGAGGGAGGAGCAACAAAGACAAGGAAGAGACATAGAAGAGCTCAAGGACATCATTGGTTCCTCAAGAAGGAAACGCCACCATCACTAAGGTGGATTCATTCCTTGTTCTTGCTTTCTCTGTTTTTCATCTTCTATGTTATGTGCTTATCTATGTTTGTGTCTTCATTACATGATCATTAGTAGTAGTAACTATGTCTTAAAGTTATAAATATCTTATGACTCCATCACCTCTCTTAAATGAAAAATGTTTTAATTCAAAAGAACAAGAAGTACATGAGTTTCGAATTTATCCTTGAACTTAGCTTAATTATATTGATGTGGTGACAATGCTTCTTGTTTTCTGAATGTATGCTTGAACAGTGCATATGTCTTTTGAAGTTGTTGTTTAAGAATGTTAAATATGTTGGCTCTTGAAAGAATGATGACTAGGAGACATGTTATTTGATAATCTGAAAAATCATAAAAATGATTCTTGAAGCAAGAAAAAGCAGCAAAGAACAAAGCTTGTAGAAAAAAAAAATAGGCGAAAAAAAAAATATAGAAAGAAAAAGAAAAAGCAAGCAGAAAAAGCCAAAAGCTCTTAAAATCAAGAGGCAATAGCAAAAAGCCAATAACCCTTAAAACCAAAAGGCAAGGGCAAATAAAAAGGATCCCAAGGCTTTGAGCATCAATGGATAGGAGGGCCTAAAGGAATAAAATCCTGGTCTAAGCGGCTAAACCAAGCTGTCCCTAACCATGTGCTTGTGGCGTGTAGGTGTCAAGTGAAAACTTGAGACTGAGCGGTTAAAGTCAACGTCCAAAAGCAAAAAAAAAAGAGTGTGCTTAAGAACCCTGGACACCTCTAATTGGGGACTTTAGCAAAGCTGAGTCACAATCTGAAAAGGTTCACCCAATTATGTGTCTGTGGCATTTATGTATCCGGTGGTAATACTGGAAAACAAAGTGCTTAGGGCCACGGCCAAGACTCATAAAGAAGCTATGTTCAAGAATCATCATACTGAACTAGGAGAATCAATAACACTATCTGAACTCTGAGTTCCTATAGATGCCAATCATTCTGAACCTCAATGGATAAAGTGAGATGCCAAAACTATTCAAGAGGCAAAAAGCTATAAGTCCCGCTCATATGATTGCAGCTATGTTTCATTGATAGTTTGGAATTTATAGTATATTCTCTTCTTTTTATCCTATTTGATTTTCAATTGCTTGGGGACAAGAAACAATTTAAGTTTGGTGTTGTGATGAGCGGATAATTTATACGCTTTTTGACATTGTTTTTAGTATGTTTTTAGTAGGATCTAGTTACTTTTAGGGATGTTTTCATTAGTTTTTATGTTAAATTCACATTTCTGGACTTTACTATGAGTTTGTGTGTTTTTCTGTGATTTCAGGTATTTTCTGGCTGAAATTGAGGGACTTGAGCAGAAATCAGATTCAGAGGTTGAAAAAGGACTGCTGATGCTGTTTGGATTCTGACCTCCCTGCACTCAAAGTGGATTTTCTGGAGCTACAGAACTCGAAATGGCGCGCTTCCAATTGCGTTGGAAAGTAGACATCTAGGGCTTTCCATAAATATATAATAGTCCATACTTTGGCCAAGAATAGACGACGTAAACTGGTGTTCAACGCCAGCTTTCTGCCCAAACCTAGCGTCCAGCGCCAGAAAAGGAGCCAAAACCAGAGTTGAACGCCCAAACTGGCACAAAAGCTGGCGTTCAACTCCAAGGAGGACCTCTACACGTGTAACACTCAAAGCCCAGCCCAAGCACACACCAAGTGGGCCCCAGAAGTGGATTTATGCATCAATTACTTACTCATGTAAACCCTAGTAGCTAGTTTATTATAAATAAGACCTTTTACTATTGTATTTGGCATCGGGGGATTACCTTATGATCCTTTGATCACGTTTTAGGGGGCTGGCCATCTCAGCCATGCCTGGACCTTTCACTTATGTATTTTTAACGGTAGAGTTTCTACACTCCATAGATTAAAGGTGTGGAGCTCTGCTGTTCCTCAAAGATTAATGCAAAGTCCTACTGTTTTCTATTCAATTCATCTTATTTCGCTTCTAAGATATCCATTCGCACCCAAGAACGTGATGAAGGTGATGATTATGTGTGACGCTCATCACCATTCTCCCCTATGAACACGTGCCTGACAAACACTTCCGTTCTACATGAAATAAGCTAGAATGAATATCTCTTAGATCCCTTAATCGGAATCTTCGTGGCGTAAGCTAGAATGATGGCGGCATTCAAGAGAATCCGGAAGGTCTAAACCTTGTCTGTGGTATTCCGAGTAGGATTCAATGATTGAATGACTGTGACGAGCTCCAAACTCGCGATTGCAGGGCGTTAGTGACAGACGCAAAAGGATAGTAAATCCTATTCCAGCATGATCGAGAACCGACAGATGAATAGCCGTGCCGTGACAGGGTGCGTGAGCATATTATTCACTGAGAGGATAAGATGAAGCCATTGGCAAGGGTGATGCCTCCAGACGATTAGCCGTGCCGTGACAGGGCATTGGATCATTTTCCCGAGAGATGACCGAAAGTAGCCATTGACAGTGGTGATGTATCACATAAAGCCAGCCATGGAAAGGAGTAAGACTGACTGGATGAAGATAGCAGGAAAGCAGAGGTTCAGAGGAACGAAAGCATCTCCATTCGCTTATCTGAAATTCCTGCCAATGAATTACATAAGTATCTCTATCCCTATTTTATTATATAATATTCGAAAACACCATTATCACTTTATATCCGCCTGACTGAGATTTGCAAGGTGACCATAGCTTGCTTCATACCAACAATCTCCATGGGATTCGACCCTTACTCGCGTAAGGTATTACTTGGACGACCCAGTGCACTTGCTGGTTAGTTGTATCGAAGTTGTGACAAATTATGAATGTGTAATCACGATTACGCGTACCAAGTTGCTCACGTGCCAGGAATAGTTTGAGCCTGGACATCACAATTTCGGGCACCAGGAAGCATGCTCATGTGAAATCAAAACAATTGAATTACCATGAAAAAAAATTTTATTTTCAGTATTTAATTAAGGGGATACAAAAATTCCCCAATTGCAAAATAAAAAGAATCAGTGCACATGGGATAAAATTAAAGTTAATGCATGAATTTGCAATACAAAGTGAGAAAAATTGAGCAAATGGGTTAAGAAACTTTGAATTACAAAATATTTATGTTAGGTGAGATCTTAGACTAATCAAGGATTCACTTATTAGCTCACTTAGCCTTATACATATACCCTTACCTTTACCTTGGCCCCATTACAACCTTGAAAAAGACCTCATAATTTTTGTATGTTTGTATTCTATAATTGTTGATTGGTTAGATGAAGAACAAAGTTATAGAAAGTAAGGATAAAAAGAAGAATAGAGTGATTAGCCCAATAAACACTGAGTGACTAGAGAGTAAACACAAAAGCCAGTGAGGGTTCAATAGCTCATCACCATATATCTCTGCTTAAATTGTTAATTGTCTTGCAAGTTTGAAAAATATTTTTACCCATCTCAATTGTAAAAGTGCTTTAACATTATCTATGGTTGGCTATGCATATATGATTCCTTGAGAATGTGAATTAATTTAACTACATGTAAGTTTTATATACAAGTGAATAACAATTAGAATTGCATGATTCATTTAGGTAGTTGCATTTAGGATAGATTGCATTGCATGTGATTCCACCACTTTAAGCTTATCTTATTCTTTATCTTGGACTTAGCATGAGGACATGCTATTGTTTAAGTGTGGGGAGGTTGATAAACCCATATTTTATGATATATATTGTGCTCAATTCAAGAGATTTATTCAATCCTTCACCCACTTATTCATGAAAATTGCATGGTTTAACTTTCCCTTCCTTATTATGTGATATATGTGAAATACATGTTTCCTATGCTTTGAAATTAATTATTTTAATTACCCTTTATTGCCATTCGATGCCGTGATTTGTGTGTTAAGTAGTTTCAGATCTCCTGAGGCAGGAATGACTTAAAGGATGGAAAAGAAACATACGAAAACGGAAGGAAAGCACAAAATAGAGTTTGTGAAGAAACTGGCAGTGACGCGAATGCATGGACGACGCGGTCGCATGCCCAGTGCGAAAAGGCAGTGACGCGAATGCGTGCCATGAGCAGAACACGGATGACGCGTACGCATGACCGAAGCGAGCGTGTGATAAGGAAAACTCCAGATGACGCGACCGCATGACCCACGCGGACGCGTGACAGACGCCACGAACCAGAAATTACAGAGAATGCTCCAAGCGATTTCTAAAACCCTTTTTGGCCCAGATCCAAGTCCAGAAGGCACAGATTAGAGGTTATAAAGTGGGAGAATGCATCCATTCAAAAACGGAGCGCTCCAATTATTCACTTTTCATAGTTTAGATGTAGTTTTTAGAGAGAGAGGTTCTCTCCTCTCTCTTAGGTTTTAGGATTAGGATTTCTTATTATTTCAATTTAGTATTCCAACTCTTTATCAGGTTCAATATTCCTTTTACTTTATATTTCTCTTTTACTTCCAGATATTTTAATGCTTTCCTTTAATTACTTTTGTTGCCAAATTGGCTTATGAACCATTCATGTTTAGATTTGAATTTCTATTTAATATAATTTGAGGTATTTCAGTTATGATTGCTTTCTTTTATTCATGTTACTGTTGCTTCCAATCTGAAGACATTTTTATTTGAGTAAGTTTACCTTTCCCCTTTTGGCTTTGGTTGATTAATTGGCAACTCTTGAGTTATCAAACTCAACGTGATTAATAATTGTTGTCTTTGCTAATTGAATTGAACTTCAATAACTCCAGTCCTTTCTTAGGAATTGACCAGGACCTGAGGATCAAACTAATTACTCACTTGACCTTCCTTTGCTTTAGTAAAGGCTATCTAAGTGGGATTAAAACTCAATTCTCATCACCATTGATAAGGATAACTAGGATAGGACTTCCAAATTCTCATACCTTGCCAAGAGTTTATTTTATAGTTATTTATTTATTTTATTTGTCATTTAAATTAGTTGTTCCTTACTTTCAAAACCCCAATTTACAAAACTCATAACCAATAATAAGAACATACCTCCCTGCAGTTCCTTGAGAAGACGACCCAAGGTTTAAATACTTCAGTTATCAATTTTAAAAGGGGTTTGTTACTTGTGACAACCAAAACGTTTGTAAGAAATGATTTTTGTTGGTTTAGAAGCTATACCTGCAACGAGGATTTATCTGCGAATTTCTAGACCACGCAAAAGTTCTCTCTTCAAAATGGCGCCGTTGCCGGGGAACTGCAAACGTGTGCCTTATTATTGGTTATTGTAAATATTTTTTTTGATTTGTTTATTTGTTTTTGTTTTTCCCTTTTTTATTTTTTTATTAGCTACTATGAATTCTCACCCCTCTCGCTTTGAGTTTGGTTCTAATATTGTTGAATGGAACAGAAGTTATAGCAGGAACATGCATCAAGGTCAGAGAAATCAAAGATGGATGGAGCCAAGAGGATTTGATCAACCCTTTAGGCAACAACACCCTCCAAGATATCATGGACAAAGACCATTATACATTGCAAACCAAGCTAATAGATATGGTGGACAGCCTTGTAATTACCAACAAGCCCCACCCTGTGCCTATAGACCATCCTCTCAACATAACGTTGAACCACCACACTCACAAGCTCCTTTTCACCATTCACCACCATATGATCCTTATTTATCCCAATTCTAATCCAATTACTCCCAAACACCACCAATTCCTTATGTACCATGTCCATATCCATCACCTCGAGAATCACAGGTTCGCCTCAAGGAAATAGTAGATCAACTTCATACAACCCTTCATCAGCTGGAGCAAGCAATACATCAATTATCTTCCAGACGTTTAGACACTCAAGGAACTCCAATAGTCTTATGTGGAGAATCTAATGACAAACGTAGCATGAAGGAGACACTAGAAACCCCAGAGGGCAGTAATGTGCACAACTTTGTTCTGGAACAATTGGAGGAAGCTCAAATTATCCAAGAAGAAGAAGTACTGATTGAAGATTTAGGAGATGCTGAACCTCCATGGGAATCCAGAGTTGTGAAAAATTCCGTCAAGGATGTTACAATTGATGCTAAGGAGGATAGTGCACAACCCCCAAAGCAGGTATTTCATGAAGAACTAGACGGAATAACCCAAGACGCACGTTTCCTTGATGATGATAGTCTCAAGTCAAGTTCTCCTAGTAATGAACTTGCATCCGCAAGTGAATTCTCTGAGATTGAAGAACCTTATCCAAGTGAATACGAAGATGATGTCGAGGTAGATTTTTCTCAACCTCCAACTTATGACTTGAGTGATGCGACAGATGTCGAAGACTTTGATCAAGACATGGTCGCATTTGAAGAAGTTTGCAAGGAAGTGGAGGAATTTGTAGAAGATTACAAGGGAGTAGACCTTACAAAACCACTGGAAACACCTATCCCAAGGCCATTGCCACCCAATACAAGCTTCAAGTGGATCAAATCCTTAACCTTTAACTTTATTTTTCCACTTGAATATGGTTTGCTTGAAACAGATGGCCAGCTTAGAGATCTCTGCGGCTTTAAGAGTAAGAGGGAAATGGCTCGTACTTAGAGCTGGTGCACAAGGTTCAATAAGGTTTCACGCTTCAATTTGAAGTGCACGGATTGGTATCATGTTTAATCGAATGGATCTCTTAAAACGTTTGGTCATCTTCGTGAGAATCTAATTTCTAAACTGCCTGGATGAAAAAATATAGATCAAGACGAAGGCGAATTTAAAAGCAAAGTTTGGGATCCCGGAAAATATTCTGATATTCGTCACCCCGGGAGCTTGAGAATCTGTTTGAAGCTGCTCAGAAGCTTTACATGCCTAGTTTGGGACCCCGGAGGCTGTTGGCATTCCAAACATTGGTGGAGATTTCTGGATGAATTTAAGCATAAGCCGCCATAACAGGAAGCTCATCCAATGTCCAACTTAAGGACTTTAACTAAAAGTGCCAGGTGGGAGACAGCCCACCATGGTATGGTCATTCTTTTTCAATTTTTATTTCGTACTATTTGATTTTATGTTATATTATTTTTATTGAACCTGGATGATATTCATAGCATTTGGATTAGCATTGCATAATTGCATAATTGCATAAGAAAAAAAAAGAAAGGAAGGCGTGTGACGTGATCGCATCGCTAAAGCGTTCGCGTCAGTTGCAAAACACCCCCCACGCGTCCGCATCATTCACGCGGCCGTGTGATCTGGAAATCGGCATAAATATCCAACGCCCAGAAATCTGGGATGGAATCATGCGACTGGTGTGCGTTTAGCACAAAATGGCTCACGCGTTCGCGTCCATCATGCGAACGCGTCACTTGCACAAAAACTCATCCCACGCGAAAGCGTGAGCGACGCGTCCGCTTCACGTGGATTGCACATCACCCAAAAAGGAGACGGAGAGTTGCGCTGAAACGATGCTGGAATTTTGCGTTTCGCATAATTTCCAGCGACGTGGTCACGTGCCTCACGCAACCGCGTCATTTATCCTTTTACCCATTCTATGCGATGGCGTCACTCACGCGATCGCGTCAACCCCTTTCCACCCTAGCCACGCGACTGCGTGCCCCACGCGTTCGCGTGGATTCAAATTTACTAACCCCCAGTGACGCGAAACCCTATCCGTTGCGCCCCTTCCATTCCCCTTCTTCTCCCTTCCTTCTCTACAACTGATGCGCATAAACTTGTTATGCTACGATTTAGGAAATTGCACGATCGGCAAAATTCCTTCCGGCAAGTGCACCGGTTATCGTCAAGTAAAAACTCACAATAGAGTGAGGTCGAATCCCACAAGGATTGGTTGAGTGAGCAATTCGGATTAGAAGTATGTTCTAGTTGAGCGGAATCAAGATTTAGATGAGAATTGCGGAATGTAAAATTGCATGAATTAAAGAGCGAGAAGCTAAATTGCTGAAATTAAAAGGGATGGGGGTGATTGCATGAATTTAATTGCAGAATGTAAAGAGAAAGTGGTAGATCAGAAATGGGAGTTCATTGGGTGTTAGGAGATATTGAGATCTCCGAATCAAAACAACTTTTATCCCTTCCTCAACCAATGCATTCATTGAATTTTGCTTGGCAATCTTATATGATTGGATCCCAATCCCTTGGCTCACCAATTCTCTCTAAAAACAAACAAATTCCCAATCCCTTGGTTTAAATGTTCATAAGAAGAGATGATGCTCGATCACTGATTATACCACACAGTTTCATGAACCACAATTTGGTAGGATTACATGTCACAATATCCATCCAAACCCCAATCCAATTCACTGTGAGAAAGCTTCTCTAGCATGAATCCTCCATTCCTTTCCCAAGGTTCCGAAGGATTCCAATTATGGGTAGTTTCTTTCCCAAGACAACTACCCAATGGAATTAGATCGAGAAGCTTTCTAACAAAATTCAAGAGAAAAGATTGAAGAAGAAGATAAAACTATTATTGATTCATTGAATTACAATAGAGCTCCCTAACCCAATGAAAGGGGTTTAGTGAGTCATAGCTCTGAATTCAATTACAAAACTAAAGGAAAATGATCCAAAGTTCTCTGTGTATCCAAAAAAACTTCCTCTAACTTAAATTCTATCCTATTTATACACTTTCTAAATTGAGCTTCTGTTGTGTTTCTTGGGCTTTGAGGCCTTTCCCTGAATTCCTTTTGCTTTGGGTTTATGGTCCATAATTCTGATGAGGCTGTGATCCAATTCTGTAACATTCATTGAGCAAACTTAGTGATAAACAAGTAATGACACAAGACTCAACAAATTAAAGCTCCAGACTCATCAATTCTTCAGGCCCAATCCCATAAACCATGATATTCAATTGGGTTTCATACCATAATACGTTCAAGTTAATGTTTGTGCTCAAATGCTAACTTAAACTTCAATATATTTGGCCCAGAAACCCCTTTCAAAAAGTGGCGTTTAAGTTGAAGTTTAAGTTTCAGTTTAAGGTTAGACTGAAACTTAAACGTGGAAATGGAAGAAAGCAACCCAGGAGTGTGAAATGTCGAACACGTTTAAGCTTCAATTTAAGGTTAAACTGAAGCTTAAACGTGGAAATGAAGAAAGCAACCCTGGAGGAGCAATTGGGTCGAACACGTTTAAGCTTCAGTTTAAGGTTAAACTGAAGCTTAAACGTGGAAATGAGAAAGCAACCCTGGAGGAGAGAAATAGTCGAACACGTTTAAGCTCCAGTTTAAGGTTAAACTGGAGCTTAAACGTGGAAATGCTCCTGGTGCCTTTCTTACTTCCGGCGTTTAACCTCCAGTTTAAGGTTAAACTGGAGGTTAAACGTGGAAATGCTTCCTGGTGAGAATTGTGTCGAACACGTTTAAGCTCCAGTTTAAGGTTAAACTGGAGCTTAAACGTGGAAATGCTCCCTTGGTGAAATTCTCATTCTGGCGTTTAACTTCCAGTTTAAGGTTAAACTGGAGGTTAAACGCCAGTTCCAGCATTTCTTAGCCTTCATGATTCTGGCGTTTAAGCTCCAGTTTAAGCTTAAACTGGAACTTAAACTCCACATGTGATATTCAAGCTTCCTTTATTGATTTTGTTGCTTCCTTGCCTAGCCTCTTCTTCCCTGAAATCATCCAAACAATTGCATCAAAGTCTTGCAAAATTTCATGAGAAATCTTCCATTCATAGCATTCAAGTAATATAACTAAAAACTCATGGAATTTGCATCAAAATCATACTGTTTGGATGGTTCATTGCTTTGTTATTCATTTAACCATTCTTGGTTACTTTAAGCTCAAGAAAATGCATAAAACAACTAAAACTAACAGAAAAATGCTAGTGAAACTAGCCTAAGATGCCTTGGCATCACAACACCAAACTTAATACTTGCTTGTCCCTAAGCAAGTCCTGAGTTATTTGAGAAGAAAGTATGAAACAGAAAGCAATTACATTGGCTATATTAGCAAGCATTTGAAGTTCATCAGAAGGGTTTTATGCAGAAAGTTGCAGTATCACTTTTTCATTCTTATCAGGTAAGATTATCACTTTTTCATTGCATCCATCAAACACTGCTATGGCCTCTTGTTATTCTTATGTCCTTGGCACTTTTCTCTTCTTTGTTTTTCTTTTCTTTTTTTCTTAGAGCTCCTTTGCTCCTTGTTTGCTTAGTGTCATGTGTTGCACAAGCCTTTGGCATTTTCTTTTTCTTATCAGTGCACTACACATATCCACTCCAGGCATTTTAGTTCACATTTCTTCTTGAGACATTGGTGCCCAGCACCTCTTTGTGTGACTAAATGTTTTGTATTTAGGTTGCTCTTGATAATGGACTTTTGGTTGATAATCCCGGGTTAGTTAACCCAAGTTACCAAGTGTTGAAACACTCCTCAGAACCTATTCATCCAAGCATATCCTTAATACATAAACACCACAGGCATTTGTCTCAGAAGTTCAAACCATTGGTGCCTAGCTTATTTTCTCAATTTTTTTTGCTTTTTGGTTGCCCTTTTTCAGTGGCTTTTTCTTTCTTTTTCATGGCCAAAGACATTTATTCATTAAGATCCATAGACAGTTTTTAATTTCTACACAAAAAATGATAATTCTACACTCTATTTCCAGTGATCTGACTAAACAATCAAGCATGCATACCACCACTTAATTCTACTTGATTTGTCACTAATTGAGCCAAGTTACTTTTGTTCAAACTTTTCTTTTATTTTTGGAAACAGAACAAGCATGGCAAGCATTTGTTTAAGAAGGTGAAGTTATACCCAAACATCTAGGTATTCACTTTATTCAAAGCAGTAAACAGACACTCATACTAAAAACTTCACATTCCAGAAGATTCAATAATTACAGTTTAAACCAGACCAAGCATGCTTTTGTTTGCCTTTTAAAGAATGGTCAAGGAACACCACCACGTTGTGAAATTTCTTGTTTTCTCTTTGTTGCCAGGAAACAATTTGATTTCTCCTTCTTCTCCTAATTGTTGCTTCATGTTCTTTCTCAGATCCTTGTTTCCTTTCCTGCAAAGAGTGATGAAGCTGCTTGCTTCTCAAGCACTTGAGTGGTTAGCTCAACTATGTATGGGCAAGTGTCTGAGTCTTAAGTTGGTGTGTGAACACCAAACTTAGTATCCTACTTACTCCTCTGTTCTTTGAATCCTTGAGTTCTCCTTGGAATGAAGTTGCTGCTAAGGAATTTAAGCATTCTTGTGATTGCTTAGAATGGTTGTTCCTTTCATATAATTCAAAGGTTGTTGTGTTCAGTTGATCTGTGTGGTGGAACACCAAACTTAGAGTCACACATTCCCCTTTGAATTATTGATCCACGAATTCATTGTTTGGTGTGAAACACCAAACTTAATTCTTTGCAATGCACAGAAACTACTTCACCCTTTTTATTGAAACAAATAAAAGAAACAGCAAAGGGGTATTACCTCAGGTTGGGTTGCCTCCCAACAAGCGCTTCTTTAACGTCACTAGCTTGACGGTTGTCCCTTGTTAGGGTGGATTGTAGTGCTTGATGTCTTCTCCTCTCACTATGAAAACGTCCCCATTTGATTCCTTCATGACTTCTAAATGTTCCATAGAAAGAACTTTCCTGATTGTGAACACTTGAGGGAGCTGGGAAGTAATGGTTTTGAGGCCAGGTGGGATTGGCAGATAATGACTTGATATCACTTTATCTCCCGGAGAGAAACCTTCAGTGGGAATTTTCTTGTTTCTCCACCCTCTTGGCAATTTCTTTACAATTCTTCCCTTTCTCTTGAGGATTTCTTCATTGACCCTTATGCCAGGAGGATCCTTCTGATCTGTTTCTATTGATTCTTGTGGCTTTAACTCTTGCAATTCTTGTTTGCCTTCCAAGGACTGTTTCAGAATTTCAGCTGCTGGATTGCTTTCCTCCAAACACAGATGGCTACTATCATCCTTAGGCTTTTCAGGTTCTGGTTCAGGCTCAGATGCAGGTTTGAAAACATTGAAAATGAGCTGTTCATCATGTATTCTCAAAATTAGCTCTCCTTGTTCTACATCTATGAGCGCTCTAGCAGTGGCTAGAAATGGCCTTCCCAGAATGATAGGGTGTAGGTAGCTTTCCTCCATGTCCAAAATGACAAAGTCTGTGGGGAAGAAATAATTTCCCACTTTCACCAGCACATTTTCAACTACCCCTTCAGCTTGCTTCTGAGTTTTGTCAGCCAGTTGTATGATTACATCAGTGGATCTCACCTCATTCAGTTGTAGCCTCTTCATAAGAGTCAGAGGCATCACATTTATGCTAGCTCCTAGATCACAGAATCCTTTGTCAATTTTTGTTTCCCCTATGATGCAGGGGATATGAAAACTTCCTGGGTCTGTTTTCTTAGAGACTATGTCCTTCTTGATGAGGGCACTGCATTCCTTGTTCATTATTACAGTTTGTCCTCCCTTCAAAACTCTTTTCTTGCTCAGAAATTCCTTTAAATATTTGATATGTGTAGGCATCTGCTGGAGAATCTCAAGGAAGGGAATATTGATATGGAGAGACTTAAATGTCTCTAAAAACCTTGAATAGGTTTTCCCTTTTTCACCTCCTCCTAACCTCTGAGGAAATGGTGCTTTTGGTTGGTATGTTTCCAGCATGCCTTTTTGCAGTTCCTTGGCTTGTTCAGTTTCACTTTCCTGCTTAACTTCTTCCACACCTTCCTTCAAGATTTCTGGCTCCTGTTCTGAGGGTCTGATTCCTTCTTCTTCTGAGACTTCCTTCAATATGGTGATGGCCTTGCATTCTTCCCATCTCACTCTCTTTTGTTCCCCTTTAGGATTCTTTTCTGTGTCACTAGGGAACACTGCAGTTGACTTGGGGGCCTGTTGAGATAGCTCTCCTACTTGAGACTCCATCCTCTTGAGTTTTTCACCATGGTTCCTTAAGGTAGATCTCACATCATCCCTAAAGCTTTTCAACTCACTTATGTCCTGACCCATGTTTGCAAGCATTCCTTCTATCCTGTTTAATTGATCTTGAAATTGTTGGTTCGGATTAGGTTGGGCAGGTTGATTATTTTGGCCATGATATGGTGGTTGAGAGTAAGTGTTTTGTGTGGTTTGGTATGATCTTTGGTTAGATTTTTGGTATGTGGAATCATTATGTTGGTTGTGGTTGTAAGGTTTGTGGTTTTGTGGTTGGGTTTGTTGGTTCCCCCACCCAAAGTTTGGGTGGTTTTTCCATCCTGGATTGTAAGTGTTGGAATGTGGATCATATGATTGCCTTTGTTGGTTTCCCACATAGTTGGCCTCTTCCCAATCACCTCCTTCAGTGCTTACTTCCTCTTGATCTTGTGTGTGTATTGCAGCCACTTGCTTTGTTTCTAATTTCCTGGTGAGCTCTGCTAGTTGCTTGGCAAACACCTTGTTTTGGGCTAAAATTGTATCAACATGGCTCAGCTCCATGATTCCCTTAGTGTTGTGTCTCTCTGAAGCATAGTAGTACTCATTCTCAGCCACTGTCTCAATCACTTCAATGGCTTCTTCCACAGTCTTTTTCCTGTTCAATGAACCTCCTGATGAATGGTCTACAGCCTTCCTTGATTCATAAGAAAGTCCATCATAGAAAATATGCAATTGCACCCAGTCATGGAACATGTCTGGTGGGCATTTCCTTGTCAAATCCTTGAACCTCTCCCATGCCTCGTAGAGAGTTTCACCATCTTGTTGTCTAAAAGTCTGAACCTCAAATCGAAGCCTATTGACCTTTTGTGGGGGGTAGAAACGTGCCAGAAACTTGCTCTCCACCTCATCCCAGGTTGTTAGGCTCCCCCTTGGGAATGATTCCAGCCACTTAGCTGCCTTGTCCCTAAGTGAAAATGGGAACAAGAGCAGTTTATAGGTATCTTCCTGGACTCCATTGGACTTCACAGTGTCGCAAATTCTCAGGAATTTTGTGAGATGTTGGTTTGGATCTTCATTGGCACTCCCACCAAATGAACAATGATCCTCCACAAGTGATATTAGCTGTGGTTTGAGTTCAAAATTATTGGCCTGAATGGGTGGTTTCTGAATGCTGCTACCACAATTCCCAGAGGTTGGGTTTATGTATGAACCAAGAACCCTCCTCTCAGGAATGGCATTGTTTCCATCAGCCCTCTCATGGTTGTGAACTTCTCTATCCATGTTGAGATCTAAAGCTTCCTCAAAATTGTCCTCAGATTCTCCTTCAGATTCCTCTTCTCTCAGTACTCTCTTCCCTCTTGCTTCCCTTCTAAGTCTATGAAGGGTCCTCTCTGGTTCGGTATATGGAGGAGTTGATGTCTCTCCTCTCCTACCTTTCATACAAGAACACAGCACAGGCACCAAACAAGTGAAATACTCTTGGTTAATGGAAGAGTATGGTTAGAGCAGTTGAGGAATTAATTCAAATAGTTAGTGAGTCAGTGAGTTAGTTGCTTGAATTTAAAGGCATAAAGAAAGAAAGCATGTAACAGAGTGCAGAAGTTAAAATTCAACAAGTAACTTGAACTGAATTAACAAAGCAAGAAAAATGCTCAATCTAGTTAACTTCCAATTTGAGAATTGTCAATCGAAAACCAATCCCCGGCAACGGCGCCATAAACTTGATGCGCATAAACTTGTTATGCTACGATTTAGGAAATTGCACGATCGGCAAAATTCCTTCCGGCAAGTGCACCGGTTATCGTCAAGTAAAAACTCACAATAGAGTGAGGTCGAATCCCACAAGGATTGGTTGAGTGAGCAATTCGGATTAGAAGTATGTTCTAGTTGAGCGGAATCAAGATTTAGATGAGAATTGCGGAATGTAAAATTGCATGAATTAAAGAGCGAGAAGCTAAATTGCTGAAATTAAAAGGGATGGGGGTGATTGCATGAATTTAATTGCAGAATGTAAAGAGAAAGTGGCAGATTAGAAATGGGAGTTCATTGGGTGTTAGGAGATATTGAGATCTCCGAATCAAAACAACTTTTATCCCTTCCTCAACCAATGCATTCATTGAATTTTGCTTGGCAATCTTATATGATTGGATCCCAATCCCTTGGCTCACCAATTCTCTCTAAAAACAAACAAATTCCCAATCCCTTGGTTTAAATGTTCATAAGAAGAGATGATGCTCGATCACTGATTATACCACACAGTTTCATGAACCACAATTTGGTAGGATTACATGTCACAATATCCATCCAAACCCCAATCCAATTCACTGTGAGAAAGCTTCTCTAGCATGAATCCTCCATTCCTTTCCCAAGGTTCCGAAGGATTCCAATTATGGGTAGTTTCTTTCCCAAGACAACTACCCAATGGAATTAGATCGAGAAGCTTTCTAACAAAATTCAAGAGAAAAGATTGAAGAAGAAGATAAAACTATTATTGATTCATTGAATTACAATAGAGCTCCCTAACCCAATGAAAGGGGTTTAGTGAGTCATAGCTCTGAATTCAATTACAAAACTAAAGGAAAATGATCCAAAGTTCTCTGTGTATCCAAAAAAACTTCCTCTAACTTAAATTCTATCCTATTTATACACTTTCTAAATTGAGCTTCTGTTGTGTTTCTTGGGCTTTGAGGCCTTTCCCTGAATTCCTTTTGCTTTGGGTTTATGGTCCATAATTCTGATGAGGCTGTGATCCAATTCTGTAACATTCATTGAGCAAACTTAGTGATAAACAAGTAATGACACAAGACTCAACAAATTAAAGCTCCAGACTCATCAATTCTTCAGGCCCAATCCCATAAACCATGATATTCAATTGGGTTTCATACCATAATACGTTCAAGTTAATGTTTGTGCTCAAATGCTAACTTAAACTTCAATATATTTGGCCCAGAAACCCCTTTCAAAAAGTGGCGTTTAAGTTGAAGTTTAAGTTTCAGTTTAAGGTTAGACTGAAACTTAAACGTGGAAATGGAAGAAAGCAACCCAGGAGTGTGAAATGTCGAACACGTTTAAGCTTCAGTTTAAGGTTAAACTGAAGCTTAAACGTGGAAATGAAGAAAGCAACCCTGGAGGAGCAATTGGGTCGAACACGTTTAAGCTTCAGTTTAAGGTTAAACTGAAGCTTAAACGTGGAAATGAGAAAGCAACCCTGGAGGAGAGAAATAGTCGAACACGTTTAAGCTCCAGTTTAAGGTTAAACTGGAGCTTAAACGTGGAAATGCTCCTGGTGCCTTTCTTACTTCTGGCATTTAACCTCTAGTTTAAGGTTAAACTGGAGGTTAAACGTGGAAATGCTTCCTGGTGAGAATTGTGTCGAACACGTTTAAGCTCCAGTTTAAGGTTAAACTGGAGCTTAAACGTGGAAATGCTCCCTTGGTGAAATTCTCATTCTGGCGTTTAACTTCCAGTTTAAGGTTAAACTGGAGGTTAAACGCCAGTTCCAGCATTTCTTAGCCTTCATGATTCTGGCGTTTAAGCTCCAGTTTAAGCTTAAACTGGAACTTAAACTCCACATGTGATATTCAAGCTTCCTTTATTGATTTTGTTGCTTCCTTGCCTAGCCTCTTCTTCCCTGAAATCATCCAAACAATTGCATCAAAGTCTTGCAAAATTTCATGAGAAATCTTCCATTCATAGCATTCAAGTAATATAACTAAAAACTCATGGAATTTGCATCAAAATCATACTGTTTGGATGGTTCATTGCTTTGTTATTCATTTAACCATTCTTGGTTACTTTAAGCTCAAGAAAATGCATAAAACAACTAAAACTAACAGAAAAATGCTAGTGAAACTAGCCTAAGATGCCTTGGCATCAGCAACCCACCCCCCTAACCACCACCACTGCCAGCCGATCACCTCCGACTGCCACAGTACCCGCAACCACCCAGCCACTACCACCAACCCCACCCACACCCCCTCCTTCTCGCCTCCCCTTTATCCTCCCTTTTCTCTTCCCCCCCTCCGTCACTGCCCTCCCCTCCGCACCCTCACCGCCGCACCTCCCGCCAACAACGCCCACCCCCTCCATTCCTTCCCCCTTAACCTCAACTCCCTACACCCCAGCCCTAACCCAACACCACAAAACCATCCTTGCCGCCACCAAGGTTCGCCGACGTGCCACCCTACGCCGCCGCTGCACTGAAGAGGTCAAACCAACCCCGATATGTCTTCAACTTGCTGATGGCTCCATTAAATATCCATCAGGCATAATTGAGGATATGATTGTCAAGGTTGGGTCATTTGCCTTTCCCACTGACTTTGTAGTGCTGGAGATGGAGGAGCACAAGGGTGCAACTCTCATTCTAGGAAGATCCTTCCTAGCAACTAGACAAACCCTCATTGATGTCCAAAAAGGGGAAGTGACCTTAAGAGTCAATGAGGATGAGTTCAGGCTGAATGCTATTGAGGCAATGAAGCATCCAGACACATAAAAAGAATGCATGCGTGTGATATTATTGACTCCCTGGTAGAGGAGATCAACATGACTGAGAGTCTCGAATCAGAGCTAGAAGACATCTTTAAAGATGTTCAGCCTGATCTGGAGGAATCAGAGGAAATAAAAGAGCCTCTGAAAACTCCTCAGGAAGAGGAGAAATCTCCTAAACCCGAGTTCAAACCACTACCACCATCCCTAAAATATGCATTTCTGGGAGAAGATGACACTTTTCCGGTGATCATAAGCTCTACTTTAAATCCACAGGAAGAGAAAGCACTACTTCAAGTGCTAAAGACACACAAGACAGCTCTTGGGTGGTCCAAAAGTGATCTTAAGGGCATCATCCCAGCAAGATGCATACATAAGATCCTATTGGAGGACGATGCTAAGCCAGTGGTTCAACCACAGAGGCGGCTAAATCCAGCCATGAAGGAGGTGGTGTAGAAAGAGGTCACCAAGTTACTGGAGGCTGGGATTATTTATCCTATTTCTGATAGCCCCTGGGTGAGCCCTGTCCAAGTTGTCCCCAAGAAGGGAGGCATGACAATGGTTCATAATGAAAAAAATGAACTGGTTCCTACAAGAACAGTTACAGGGTGGCGTATGTGTATTGATTACAGAAGGCTCAATACATCCACCAGGAAGGATCACTTTCCTTTACTATTTATAGACCAGATGCTAGAAAGACTAGTAGGTCATGAATACTACTGCTTTTTGGATGGCTATTCAGGTTACAACCAAATTGCAGTAGATCCTCAGGACCAAGAGAAAACAGCATTCGCATGTCCTTCTGGAGTGTTTGCTTACAGAAGGATGCCTTTGGTCTGTGCAATGCACCTGCAACCTTTCAGAGGTGCATGTTCTCTGTCTTCTCTGATATGGTAGAGAAATTTTTGGAAGTCTTCATGGATGACTTTTCAGTATTTGGAGACTCATTCAGCTCCTGCCTTAACCATTTAGCACTTGTTCTGAAAAGATGCCAGGAGACCAACTTAGTTTTAAACTGGGAAAAATGTCACTTTATGGTGACTGAAGGGGTTGTCCTTGGGCATAAAATTTCAAGAATCCTGGAACGGACTGTAATTACCCGTAGAAAGGATTGGGCAAAAAGCTTGGATGATGCTCTGTGGGCATACAGAACAGCATTCAAGACTCCTATAGGAACCTCTCCATACCAGCTTGTGTATGGGAAGGCCTGTCATCTGCCTATGGAACTGGAGCATAAGGCCTACTGGGCAACCAGATTCCTAAACCTGGATGCTAAGTTAGCTGGAGAGAAGAGATTACTCCAGTTAAATGAGCTAGAGGAATTCAGACTCAATGCTTTCAAAAATACAAAAATTTACAAGGAGAAAGCAAAAAGGTGGCATGATAAGAAACTGTCATGTAGAGTCTTTAAACCAGGACAAAAGGTTCTGCTGTTTAACTCTAGGCTCAGATTATTCCCCGGGAAACTGAAATCCCGGTGGAGGGGACCATATGTGATTACAAGTGTGTCACCATATGGCTATGTAGAGCTTCAAGACATTGATTCTAATAAGAAGTTCATTGTTAATGGACAGAGAGTCAAGCATTATCTTGAAGGCAATGTTAAGCAAGAATGCTCAAAGCTGAGACTAGATTAAAAGCTCAGTAAGGTCCAGTTAAAGACATTAAAGAAGCGCTTATTGGGAGGCAACCCAATTTTTACTTATCTATTTTAATTTTTTGTTTTCCATTTTTATTTTATGTTTTCTTTAGGATGATGATCATGTGGAGTCACAAAAATCAAAGCAAAATAAAAAACAGCATTAAAAATAGCTCACCCTGGAGGAAGAGCTTACTTGCGTTTAAACGCCAGAAAGAAGCATCAAGCTAGCCTTAAACGCCAGAAACAAGCTACAGTCTAGCGTTTAACGCCAGAAACAAGCATCAACTTGGCGATAAACGCCAATAAAGGGAGAAAAGCTAGCGCTAAATGCCAGAAACAAGCAGCAACCTGGCATTTAACGACAGGATTGCACTATATGGGCGTTTTGCACGCTTAAATGGAGCAGGGATGATAAGTCCTAGACCCCTCAGGATTTGTGGACGCCACACGATCCCCACCTACCCCACCTCTCTCTCTCTCTCTCTCTCTCTCTCTCTCTCTCCCACCTTTTCATAACACTCTTTCCCAAATACCCTTCACCAATCACCTCCCCCTACCCCTATATAAACCCCTCACCACTCCTTCATTTTCACACATTACAACCACTACTTCTACCCCTTGGCCGAACCACATATCTCCCTCCATCTCCTCTATTTTCTTCTTCTTCTACTACTTTCTTTCTTCTTTTGCTCGGGGACGAGCAAACCTTTTAAGTTTGGTGTGGTAAAAGCATTGCTTTTTGTTTTTCCATAACCATTAATGGCACCAAAGGCCAGAGAAACCTCTAGAAAGAGGAAAGGGAAGACAATTGCTTCCACATCCGAGTCATGGGAGATGGAGAGATTCATCTCACAAACCCATTACTAAGAAAAGGATGGAGCAAACAAGAGAGCCCACTCATGGACCTCAACAAGAGCATTCTATCCTCCTTCATGAAATTCGAGAAGATCAAAGAGCTATGAGGGAGGAGCAACAAAGGCAAGGAAGAGACATTGAGGAGCTAAAGCACTCCATAAGATCTTCAAGAGGAAGAACTAGCCGCCATCACTAAGATGGACCCGTTCTTTAATTTTCTTGTTCTTTATTTTTCTGTTTTTCGTTTAATATGCTCTATGTTTATTCATGTTTGTGTCTTTATTACATGATCATTAGTGTTCAAGTGTATATGTCTTAAAGCTATGAATGTCCTATGAATCCATCATCTTTCTTAAATGAAAAATGCTTTAATTACAAAAGAACAAGAAGCACATGAATTTTGAATTCATCCTTGAGATTAGTTTAATTATTTTGATGTGGTGACACTACTTTTTGCTTTCTGAATGAATGCTTGAACAGTGCATATGTCTTTTGAATTTGTTGTTTATGAATGTTAAAATTGTTGGCTCTTGAAAGAATAACGAAAAAGGAGAAATGTTATTGATAATCTGAAAAATCATAAAATTGATTCTTGAAGCAAGAAAAAGCAGTGAAGAACAAAGCTTGAAAAAAAATAAAAAAATAAAAGAAAGAAAAAGGAAAAGCAAGCAGAAAAAGCCAATAGCTCTTTAAACCAAAAGGCAAGAGCAAAAAGCCAGTAACCCTTTAAACCAAAAGGCAAGGGTAATAAAAAGGATCCAAGGCTTTGAGCATTAATGGATAGGAGGGCCCAAAGGAATAAAATCCCGGCCTAAGCAGCTAAACCAAGCTGTCCCTAACCATGTGCTTGTGGCGTGAATGTGTCAAGTGAAAAGCTTGAGACAGAGCGGTTAAAGTCATGATCCAAAGCAAAAAGAGTGTCCTTAAGAACTCTGGACACCTCTAATTGGGGACTCTAGCAAAGTTGAGTCACAATCTGAAAAGGTTCACCCAGTTATGTGTCTGTGGCATTTATGTATCCGGTGGTAATACTGGAAAACAAAGTGCTTAGGGCCACGGCCAAGACTTATAAAGTAGCTGTGTTCAAGAATCAACATACTGAACTAGGAGAATCAATAACACTATCTGGATTCTGAGTTCCTATAGATGCCAACCATTCTGAACTTCAAAGGATAAAGTGAGATGCCAAAACTGTTCAGAGGCAAAAAGCTACTAGTCCCGCTCATCTAATTGGAGCTAAGTTTCATTGATGTTTTGGAATTTATAGTATATTCTCTTCTTTTTATCCTTTTTGATTTTCAGTTGCTTGGGGACAAGCAACAATTTAAGTTTGGTGTTGTGATGAGCGGATAATTTACACGCTTTTTGGCATTGTTTTTAGGTAGTTTTTAGTATGATTTAGTTAGTTTTTACTATGTTTTTATTATTTTTTATGCAAAATTCACATTTCTAGACTTTACTATGAGTTTGTGTATTTTTCTGTGATTTCAGGTATTTTCTGGCTGAAATTGAGGGACCTGAGCAAAAATCTGATTCTGAGGCTGAAAAAGGACTGCAGATGCTGTTGGATTCTAACCTCCTTGTACTCGAAATAGATTTTCTAGAGCTACAGAAACCCAATTGGCGCTCTCTCAATTGCGTTGGAAAGTAGACATCCAGGGCTTTCTATTAATATATAATAGTCCATACTTTGCCCGAGTTTTGACGACGCAAACTGGCGTTCAAATGCCAACTTCCTGTCCTATTCTGAAGTTAAACGCCAGAAACAGGTTACAAGCCAGAGTTAAACGCCACAAACAGGCTGCAACCTGGCGTTTAACTCCAAGAGAAGCCTCTACATGTGTAAGCTCAATGCTCAGCCCAAGCACACACCAAGTAGGCCCCGGAAGTGGATTTCTGCACTATCTGCACTTAGTTACCTGGCGTTTAACACCTGTTTAAGGTACGATAGCTAGTGTTTAGGCTTTAGGATATGTGAGAGTGTATTGGGTGAAATACAAGGGGTATTTTTCCCTTATGAATTTAGAGCCAGTTTAATAGAGGGTAGAGAAGTTAGGAATGAGAAATGACGATGACTGATTTTGATTAAGACTAATGAAGATGATTATGATGATGAGGGGTGATGATGATGGACTTTTTTTATGATTTTGAATAAAGTGAAACACATTATGATGATGAGAATGTACTTGACTAAAAAATGTTTGTGGGGATCATGGTTATTTACCGCCCATGAGTTTTTAAATGAAAGTATGTGTAGGGATCATTGTTATTTACTACCCACGGGTTTGTGTTTTTCAGTTAAAAATCTTGCGAGGATTGTGGTGGTATATAGCTCATAACGGTGACGATTGTGGTGGTGTACCACTCACCAGGCGGGGATCGTGGTGGTGTACCACCCACCGGTTTTCAAGAGGACGATATCCGGGTTAGCTACCGGATGTGTCAGGTTTTGGCAAAGTAACTGACACGTGAGCTCATGGCCAGTAGGATAGGCATGCGTCATTTGCAATTGTATGATTTGTTTGAGTATGCATGTTTTGGCTTGCCTAACTGTTTATCTATGTCTATATGCTACATGACTTAACTGTTGCATCTGTTTCCTTAATTATGTGTTACTTGTATGCTTTGTATGTGCTTGATCTTGAGAGATTCTTCAGGTGGTGGAAGAGGGTTGAGGGTTGTTCCACCTGGTGATTGGGAGGTTTGTAAAGAACTGGAAATGAGGAGCTAGATTAGAATCCCTAGGTAGAGTTACCATATTTCTGGTTGGTAATGACTTTAGGCTTTGATCTGGATTGTAGAAGTTTAGAATTGCCTTTGGCTTCCTAGGCCTTATATCTTGTCTATTGGGAACTGTTAACATACTGAGAACCTTCGGTCCTCATTTCATACGTATTTGTTGTTTTTCAGATATAAGATGTGAGGCACCTTACTGAGCATGCTGGAGACTCTTTGGAAGCGAAGATCTACATTTTGGAGACTTTTATTGTGTATCTAGTTTATATGTATGTATATGTTCTTCATTTTGTATACATTTGAATTATGTCCCTCCTAGAGGTTAACTTCAGAGAATCAAGATTTGTATTAATTGTCTTTGATTTTCTGTATAAGCTTTTCACCTTAACCTTTGGAGAGTGTCATGATTTTTGATCTCGTTGTTCCTGCTTATCTTTCCTTCAAGGCTCCTAGGTATATTATTGGTGCACGAATCCCACACTTTTGTACAGCTGTACCAGCAAGTACACTGGGTCGTCCAAGTAATACCTGAGTGAGTTAGGGTCGATCTCACGAGAATTGTGGTTTGAAGCAAGCTATGGTTACCTTGTAGGTCTTAGTCAGGCGAAATCAAGAAGTTTTTGGTTTGATTGTTTGAGAGAGTGAAAAGGGTCAAATAAAAATATATAAAATACCTTATGAATTAAATGGAATTAGGAATAGGAATATGGTTAAGGATTGGAGTTGCTTTGTCTTTCTGAATTAACTCTGGTATTACTGTCTTCTTTGCTTGTGAATGATTTTTTCTATGGTAGGTTGTATGTGATCAACGCCATTGGCCGTGGTCATCAATCTCCTCTGCTTCAGATCAAATGCCATTGGCTGTGGTCATCCAATCTGAACAAGGGTGAAGCTCTAGCAGTTCATTCTCTTGACGATCCTACTCAAAATGTCACAGACAAGGTCGAATCTTCCAGATTAGAGAATTCTGCTTGTTTGGGTTCTAGCTTCTACCACAGAGACCCTAATCTCCCCAGAAATCGGCTGAACTGGTGTCTCGAGAAGTCTCCAATGAAGTCGTGGATTAGCTGATGCGCAGAAACTGTGTCTCAACAAATTTCCTTCCGGCAAGTGTACCGGATTGTCGTCAAGTAAAAACTCACAAAAGAGTGAGGTCGAATCCCACAGGGATTGGTAGATCGATCAATTATAATAGGTGAATTATACTAGTTGAACAAAATCAGATTTGGTTGAGAATTTGTAGAAAGTAAAATTGGCGGGAAACTTAAATTGTAAGAAATTAAAGGAACAGAAAATTAAATTGCAGGAAATTAAAGTGCAGCAGCTTAAATTGCAAGAATGTAAACGAGAAGGGGGAATTAGCATGAAATTAAAGAGCAGAAAGTAAAAATAATGGGTAGATCAGAGAATGGGGGATTCATTGGGTTCAGGAGATGTACAATTCTCCGGATCAAATTCATTTTCATCTCTTCCGCAATCAATGCATTCATTGATCTCCTTGGCAATCATAAGTGATTGGATCCCAATTCCTTGGCTCACCAATCTCTCTAAGCATGAACAATTGCCCAATTCCTTGATTTAAGTGCTCATGGGAAGAGATGAAGTTTAGTCACTGATTATACCACACAAATTCATAGATCAAAGTGTTGGTAGGATTACATGTCACTATATCCATCCAAACCCCAATCTAATCCAATGTGAGAAAGTAATTCTAGCATGATCTCCTCATTCCTCTTCCAAGGTTCCGAGGAGATCCAATTATGAATAGCTTCTTTCCAAAGATAACTATTCAATTGGATATAGACCGAAAGCTTTCTAGTAAAATCAAGAGAAAAGAAAGAAGAAGATGAATGAAAACTAATATTGATCCATTGAATTACACAGAGCTCCCTAACCCAATGAAAGAGATTTAGTTGTTCATAGCTCTCAAAATGGAAATTGGAATAAAACGATACATTCTGGAAATTAACTAACAGAGAATGAAAAATACAAAAGATGTAAAAGTGCCCAGTAGCTAAAAAGTGAAAAGAAAAGGGAAAAGTCCCCTCTAACTTAAATTCTGAGCTATTTATACACTTTCTTCAATTGATCTTCAAGCCTTGAATTGGGCTTTTGGCCTTGATGGAATTGGGTTGAAAATGGCTCCAATTGATTTTCTTTGGTGTTGAGAAGAGATCTGTGTGAATTTTGAATCCTGATGCTTCACGTTTGAGTCAATGTTTAAGGGCCAATGTTGACTCAAACGCCATATAGAACTAAACCAGCAAAACCAGAAAGCCTGCTGTCATTAGCATTTGACTCAACGTTGGAGGGCCAACGTCAGCTAACCCACGCGTATGCGTACCGTGCACTTCCGTGCAAAAGGGTCAAAATGCTCATCCACGCGTACGCGTACTGCACGCGTGCGCGTGGATGCAAGATTTTCATTTTGTAGTTTAAAAACAAAGTAGGGGACGTTGGACTTAGCGTTGGACCTCCAACGTTCCCTCCAACGTTGGCGTTTTCACGCGTACACGTACTGTACGCCTACGCGCACATTGGCATTTTTTTCATCCGCGCGTACGCCTCACTGGCACGTACGCGTCGATTCAAAATTCTCGACTCCAACTTCTGGACTTGGCATCGCAGACGTTGGAGGCAGCGTTTGAGGCAACGTTGGACCTCCAATGTTCGATTTTGGCACGTACGCATACGCGTACTACACGCTTCTGTGTGGATATCAAATTTGCTTTTTTACGCGTACGCGTCATAGACGCGTACACGCCACTCAAAATTGACTTAGCTCCAGAATTGAAGTTTTTATCACCACGTTGGGGGTAACGTTGGATGTCCAACGCTACCTCAAACGTGAGCATCAGCCACCATGCAGAGAAGTGCTCTGTTTCTCTTCCAACGTTTGAGGCAACGTTGTTGGTCCAACTTGGCCACCAACTGCTTTCTCCTCATCCTTTCCATGCTCCTTCTTCAACCTTCCTCCATGCTTTCCTTCACCTATCATCAACCAATGAATGCATCAAAGCCTTGCTAAAGTCATGAGAATTCTTATCATTTTTAGCATACAAGTAATCATAGCATAAATCATCATGAAATTGCATCAAATTACTCATGGTTGAATGAATATAGGCATACATGAATTTCTACCCAATTTGCTTACTTATAGCTCAAGAAAGTGCATAAAACCTATTAAAAATAAGGAAAAAGGATAGTGAAACTAGCCTAAGATGCCCTGGCATCACAACACCAAACTTAAATCTTGCTTGTCCTAAAGCAAGTACTGAATTTATTAAGAAGAAAGAATGAAACAAAAGGGAATGTTCATATCAGCAAGTCATTATTATTAGTAAATGGGGTTTTATGCAGAAAAATGCAACATGTCACTTCTTATTGATCTTTAGGCATAGAAAGTCTCTTTCAAGCATCAATTATCATACTGCTACGACCTCTTATTATTCATTCAACCTTGGTAGTTGTTTTTCTTCATTTTCTTTTCCTGTAGACTTTAGCTCAGTGTCATGTGTTGTAGCAGTTTCTTAGTTTATTGGTACTTAACACATTTTCCACTACAGACACTTGGCTCACAAATCTTCTTAAGACATTGATGCCCAGCACCTCTTTGGGTTACTAAATGTCTTGTAGCTAGGTTGCTCTTGATAATGGACTTTCGGTTGATAATCCCGGGTTAGTTAACCCAAGTTACCAAGTGTTAAAGCACTCCATAGAACCTAATCATCCAAGCAGATCCTAGTACACAGACACCACAGGCATATGTCCTAAGGTCTAATCTATTGGTGTCTAGCCTTATTCATTGCTTTCTTTTGTTTTTGCTACCACTTTTGGCTTTTCTTTTTCTTTTCTTTTTGTTTGTTTCCCTTTTCAACCAAGGACTTTTATTTACTAAGGTTCATAGACAGTAAGCTAACTTTCACTTAGAAATAGAGCAATCTATCCTTTTATTCATTTGTAAGTGAGCTACAGCACAATCAAACATACACCACCACTTACTGTTATTTTACTACTTGCTAAAAAGGAACTCTTCTACTTCTATGTTCAATCATTTCTTTTATTTAATTGAAAAGACTTAGGGAACAAGGCAAGTATTTAACAAGTGAAAATGAAAGCACACACACTTAGGCTAGCACACTTATTGAAAAATTAAAACATACGGAATGCAAAATGACTAAAACCATAAGTGAATATCAACATGGGAACTTTCAGACTTCCAATTTAGAGTATTTCAAAGCGGATGGAATTAAGCAACAATACAACCTCTTGGTGGTGCCTTCTAGTTGCTTCCTTTCTTGTATCACCATTTGTGGCTTTAGTGTCCTTTTTTTTGTCCTTTGATGATAATGCATAGTACTTCCAAGGGTTGATTGAATTCCTGCAAAAGCTACTGAAAGCTGCTTGTTCCCCAAGCACTTGAGAGGTTGTTAGTATGCGTGTACGTTTGTAGGCTTTTAAACATAGATTAGTGTGTGAACACCAAACTTAGTTTATTGCCTTATGCAGCAAATTGAGTCTTATGCAGAAAACCTCAAGTACTTTTATTAAGACAGTAAACTATGAACTATAAAAAAACTATGAACTCAATAGCAAACCAGAATTAGAAAACAAACAACTTTTGAGTAATTCTCCTGATTGTTAGGAGCTGACAACTAATTATGCTAGGGTGCAGTGTGTCCTTCATGTAATCTATGGTGGAACACCAAACTTAGAATTACACATTCACCCTTAGATTTCTTTGGTGTGCAACACCAAACTTAGCTCCTTGCAATACAAAGAATTTACTTACTCTTATTGACAAGGTATGAAAAGAGAATTATCTTTGGTTGGGTTGCCTCCCAACAAGCGCTCTTTTATCGTCACTAGCTTGACGTTCCTCTCTCTCAAGTGAGTATATATTTCATCTTGGACTCTTCTACCATGTCACCCTGGTAGTGTTTGAGTCTTTGTCCATTCACAGTGAAGGTCCGTTGTGAGATTTCTTCCATGATCTCTATGTATCCATAAGGTGAGACTTTAGTGACAATAAAAGGGCCTGACCACCTTGATCTTAACTTCCCAGGGAACAGTTTTAGTCTGGTGTTGTAGAGTAGCACTCTCTGTCCTTCCTCAAAGCTTCTTGGTGCCATCTTGAGGTCATGTCTTTCCTTTGCCTTTTTCTTGTATATTTTGGCATTTTCATAGGCTTGGAATCTAAACTCCTCTAATTCTTGTAATTGCAAGAGCCTCCTTTCACCAGCAGCTTGACCATCAAAATTCAGCAACTTGAGAGCCCAGAAAGCTTTATGTTCAAGCTCTAATGGTAAGTGGCAAGCCTTACCATATACCAGTTGATATGGAGATATTCCAATTGGTGTTTTAAAGGCTGTCCTATATGCCCAAAGAGCATCATCCAGCTTCTTCGACCAGTCTTTTCTTGAAGCTCCCACCGTTTTTTCCAGGATCCTTTTCAGCTCCCGGTTGGACACTTCTGTATGTCCACTTGTTTGGGGGTGATAGAGTGTGGCAACCTTGTGCTTTACCCCATATCTCAGGAGGAGGGTTTCTAATGGTCTGTTGCAAAAATGACTTCTTCCATCACTGATAAGTGCCCTGGGAACTCCAAATCGACTAAAGATATTTTTTCTTAGGAAGTTCAAAACCACCTTGTTGTCATTTATAGGAGTTGCAATGGCTTCCACCCATTTGGACACATAGTCCACTGCCACCAGAATGTAGCTGTTTGAGTATGAGGTTGGGAATGGTCCCATAAAGTCAATCCCCCATACATCAAACAACTCAAGTTCCAAGATAAATTGCTGTGGCATCTCATTTTTCTTGGGCAAATTTCCAGCCCGCTGACACTCATTACACTTCTTCACTAGCTCTCTTGCATCTTTGAAGATGGTGGGCCAAAAGAATCTGCACTGCAAGACTTTTGCTGTGGTTCTTTCTCCTCCAAAATGGCCTCCATAACAAGAACCATGACTTTTCCATAGAACTTCCCTTCCTTCCTCCTCTGAAATACATCTTCTGAGCAATCCATCTGGACATTTTTTGAATAAGTATGGCTCATCCCAAATGAAATATTTTACATCATTGATGAGTTTTCTCTTTTGATGCTTGTTGATCATTGAAGGAAACTCCCCAATTGCCTTAAAATTAGCAATGTCTGCGAACCAGGGTGCCTTATGAACCAGCATTAATTGCTCATCAGGGAAGAATTCATTGACACTTGATTTGTGGGTGCTACCTTCTTCACAGGAGATTCTGGATAAATGATTTGCTACTTTGTTCTCCACTCCCTTCTTGTCTTTAATCTCAATGTTAAATTCCTGCAATAGCGAAATCCACCTTATCAGTCTTGGTTTTGACTCTTGTTTTGCAAGTAGATATTTTAGTGCTGCATGATCAGTAAAAACAATCACTTTAGATCCAATGAGATAAGATCTAAAATTGTCAAATGCAAACACTATTGCCAGTAGCTCTTTCTTGGTAGTGGTATAATTCCTTTGAGTTTCATTCAAAACCTTGCTGGCATAATATATAACATGCACTAAATTGCCCTTCTTCTGTCCAAGCACTGCCCCAACAGCCAGGTCTGATGCATCACACATAATTTCAAAAGGCAAATTCTAATCAGGTGGGGGCAATGATAGGTGCTGAGAAAAGCTCTCTCTTCAGTGTTTCAAATGCTAGTGTGCATTTTTGATCAAATACAAAAGGTGTATCAGAGACTAATAGGTTGCTCAAAGACTTTACAATTTTGGAAAAATCTCTGATAAACCTTCTGTAGAAACCAGCATGGCCTGAAAAACTCCTAATTGCCTTGACATTACTAGGTGGAGGTAATTTCTCAATTAATTCCACCTTAGCTTTGTCTACTTCTATGCCTTTTTCAGAAATTTTATGGCCAAGGAAAATCCCTTCTGTTACCATGAAATGGCATTTTTCCCAATTTAGAACTAGGTTTGTCTCTTGGCACCTTTTTAATATTAAGGCAAGATGATTAAGGCAATTGGGAAAGGAATCTCCAAAAACTGAGAAATAGTCCATGAAGACTTCAATGAATTTTTCAATCATGTCTGAGAAAATAGACAACATGCATCTTTGGAAAGTTGCAGGGGCATTGCACAATCCAAAAGACATGCGCCTGTAAGCAAAAACTCCATATGGACAGGTGAATGATGTCTTTTCTTGATCTCTTGGATCCACCACTATTTGATTATAACCCGAATATCCATTAAGAAAATAATAATATCCATGTCCTGCCAATCTCTCCAGCATCTGGTCCATAAAAGGAAGTGGAAAATGATCCTTTCTAGTTGCCTCATTGAATTTCCTATAGTCAATGCACATCCTCCAGCCTGTTACTGTTCTAGTGGGTATGAGTTTATTCTTCTCATTGGGTACAACTGTGATCCCTTCTTTCTTTGGAATCACATGAACAGGACTCACTCATGGGCTGTCAAAAATGGGATAAATGACTCTTGCTTGCCATAGCTTCATCACTTCTTTTTGGACCACTTCTTTATGACAGGATTCAATCTTCTCTGGGCTTGAATGGAGGACTTGGCATCTTCTTCTAGCAAGATCTTATGCATACATATGGATGAGCTTATCCCTTTTAAGTCAGTAAGGGTCCATCCAATGGCATCTTGGTACCTTTGTAATACCTTGATTAGTTCCTCTTCCTGTTCTGGACTAAGGCCAGAGTTGATGATTACTGGGTAACTTCCATCACTTCCCAAGTATGCATCTTGAGAGTAGGAGGTAGTGCTTTTAGCTCCAGTTTTGGTACTTCTTTCTCCTTTTTCCTCTCCTCCAATGCACTTGGAATAGGCATTGCAGCTGAGTTGGCATCAGCAATCTCAACATTTAACATGGAATCACCCTCTATTAATCCTTCAAGTGCTTCTTCAAAGGTTTCTTGCACCACAGTTTCCACTGCATCTAACCTCATACACTCTCCCAGTGACTCTGGTGGATAGCTCATGGCTTTGAATACATTGAATAACATCCTTTCCTCATGTAGCCTAAGGGTAAGTTCACCTTTTTGGACATCAATGATGGCTCTAGCAGTGGCTAAAAATGGCCTTCCCAGAATTATTGAAGCCTTAGCTTCTTCCTCCATGTCCAATATCACAAAGTCAGCAGGGAAGATGAAGTCTCCTACTTTTACTAGCAAATCTTCTACTACTCCATGAGGGAATTTGAATGACCGATCTGCCAATTGGAGAGCCATTCTTGTTGGTTTGGCTTCCTCAATCTTCATTCTTTTCATCATAGTTAAGGACATCAGATTTATACTAGCTCCCAAATCATACAAGGCTTTTTCAACTGTTATTTCCTCTATGATGCAGGGAATTTGGAAGCTTCCTGGGTCCTTCAATTTTTGGGGTAGCTTGTGTTGGATGATAGCACTACATTCCTCAGTTAAGATTACAGTTTCATCATTCCTCCAGCTTTTCTTCTTGGTCATCAATTCCTTCAGAAACTTAGCATAAAGTGGCATTTGTTCTAGTGCTTCTACAAAGGGAATGTTGATCTGAAGTTTCTTGAAAATCTCCAAAAATTTGGAGAACTGGCTGTCCTTTGCATTCTTCATTAGGCGTTGTGGGTAAGGAGCCTTTGGGACATATGGCTTTAAAGCTTCCTTTTCTTCTGATGAACTAGGAGTAGGTGTTTGTGCTTCTTTCTTGTTAATTGAACTATCCTCCTCTTTCTCTTCTTCAGTGTCCATTGACTTCTCTTCCAATTTTCTTCCACTTCTAAGGGTAATAGCTTTGCATTCCTCTCTTGAAATTGTCTTAGTAGCACTACTGGAACTGTAGCTAGGGGCTTGTTTGGAAAAATACCCAATTTGTGCTTCAAGCTTCTGAGCGGCTGCATCTTGATTTTGCCGATTGGATATTACTTCCTCCTTGAATTTCTTTATGTCTTCAAACTCCTTACAAAGGTTTGCAAGCATAGCTTCCATCCTGGCCATTCTATCCTCATCATGTGGCGCTGATTGGTTGGAAGTGGGGTGTGGAGAGTGGTTGTTATGGTTGTGGTATGGTGGCTGTGAATGAGTGTTTTGTGTGGTATGGTATAGTTTTTGGTTGGAGTTTTGGTGAGTGGAATTGTTGAACTGGATTGGATTGTGTGGTCTGTGGTCTTGGCCTTGGTTTTGTTGGTTCCCCCACCCAAAGTTTGGGTGGTTCTTCCAACCAGAATTATAGGTTTTGGAGTAAGGATCATTAGCTTGCCTAGATGAGTTTCCAAGGTAATTAGCTTCCTCCCAGTTAGCCCCTTCTTCTGTCTCCAAATATTCTTGAGGTGATGATTGAGTGTGGATAGCTACAGCCTGAGTCTTCTCCATTTGTTTGGTCAATTTAGCCAGTTGCTTGGTGATCATCTTGTTCTGGGCCAAGATTGCATCCATATGGTTCAATTCTAAGACTCCCCTGTTGTTGCTTCTGTCCGAGGCATAAAAATACTCATTGTCAGCCACTGTCTCTATAACATCAATGGCTTCTTCAATGGTCTTCTTCTTATTTAGGGAACCTCCAGATGAGTGATCTACAGCTTTCCTTGATTCACAATTCAGCCCTTCATAGAAGATGTGAATTTGCACCCACTCATTAAACATGTCAGGGGGGCATTTCTTTGTCAAGTCTTTGAATCTCTCCCAGGCTTCATAAAGAGTTTCACCATCCTGCTGTCTGAATGTTTACACTTTAGTTCTTAGCCTGTTTGCTCTTTGTGGAGGGTAGAACCTTGTCAAGAATCTGCTCATTACATCTTCCCAGGTTGTCAAGCTTTCCTTCGGGAATGATTCTAGCCATTTTGATACCTTTTCTCTCAAAGAAAATGGAAACAGTAGCAATCTATAGGTGTCAGGATGAACACCATTAGATTTAACCGTGTCACATATCCTTTGGAATTTAGTGAGATGCTCATTAGGATCCTCTTGTGCACTTCCTCCAAAAGAACAGTTGTTTTGGACAAGAGTTATGAGCTGAGGCTTTAATTCAAAATTATTAGCATGGATGGTTGGCCTCTGAATGCTGCTACCACAATTTCCTGGATTCGGATTGATATATGATACCAAGACTCTCCTCTCTTGCCCAGCAGGGTTAGCTCCACCTCTTCTGGCATGGTTGTTCACCTCTTCTTCATGATGGTTTTCCATATTATCCTCCATGGTTATATCAAAGTATTCCTCATCTTCTTCTGCACCAACAACTCTTTTTCCTCTTGCTTCCCTCCTTAATCTCAAGAAGGTTCTTTCCGGTTAACTATCAAATGAGGTTGAAATTTCTTTTCTCCTACCTGTCATACAATGGACAAGTACAAGAAACAGCAAGTGTAGAGTCTACTAAACAAAGTATAGTTAGCTTGGTTAGAGCAATTTATCAAATGGTTAGTGGGTTAGCTTGCTGGAAAGTAAAAAAGTAAGGTAAAATTAAAGAGAAATAACTCACAGAAAATTGCAGAGAATAAAATGAACAACTGAAATTAAATTGCATTAATCAAAAGAAAAAGCAAAGTGCTCAATCTAGTTATCCTTCAATTTAGTAATTGTCAATACAAAACCAATCCTCGGCAATGGTGCCATAAACTTGATGCGCGGAAACTGTCTCTCAACAAATTTCCTTCCAACAAGTGTACCGAATTGTCGTCAAGTAAAAACTCACAAAAGAGTGAGGTCGAATCCCACAGGGATTGGTAGATCGATCAATTATAATTGGTGAATTATACTAGTTGAGCGAAATCAGATTTGGTTGAGAATTTGCAGAAAGTAAAATTGGCGAGAAACTTAAATTGCAAGAAATTAAAGGAACAGAAAATTAAATTGTAGGGAATTAAAGTGCAGAAGCTTAAATTGCAAGAATGTAAACAGGAAAGGGGAATTAGCATGAAATTAAGGAGCAGAAAGTAAAGAGAATGGGTAGATCAGAGAATGAGGGATTCATTGGGTTCAGGAGATGTACAATTCTCTGGATCAAATTCATTTTCATCTCTTCCGCAATCAATGCATTCATTGATCTCCTTGGCAATCTTAAGTGATTGGATCCCAATTCCTTGGTTCACCAATCTCTCTAAGCATGAACAATTACCCAATTCCTTGATTTAAGTGCTCATGGGAAGAGATGAAGTTTGGTCAATGATTATACCACACAAATTCATAGATCAAAGTATTGGTAGGATTACATGTCACTATATCCATCCAAACCCCAATCTAATCCAATGTTAGAAAGCAATTCTAGCATGATCTCCTCATTCCTTTTCCAACGTTCTGAGGAGATCCAATTATGAATAGCTTGTTTCCCAAGATAATTATTCAATTGGATGAAGACCAAAAGCTTTCTAGTAAAATCAAGAGAAAAGAAAGAAGAAGATAAATGAAAACTAATATTGATCCATTGAATTACACAGAGCTCCCTAACCCAATGAAAGGGGTTTAGTTGTTCATAGCTCTCAAATTGGAAATTGGAATTAAACGATACATTCTGGAATTTAACTAACAGAGAATGAAAAATACAAAAGATGTAAAAATGCCCAGTAGCTGAAAAGTGAAAAGAAAAGGGAAAAGTCCTCTCTAACTTAAATTCAAAGCTATTTATACACTTTCTTCCATTGATCTTCTAGCTTTGAATTGGGCTTTTGGCCTTGATGAAATTGGGTTGAAAATGGCTCCAGTTGGTTTTCCTAGATGTTGAGAAGAGATCTGTGTGAATTTTGAATCCAGATGCTTCACGTTTGAGTCAACGTTTGAGGGCCAACGTTGACTCAAATGCCATATAGAACTAAACCAGCAAAACCAGAAAGCTTGCTGTCATTGGCGTTTGACTCAACGTTGGAGGCCACTGTCAGCTAACCCATGCGTACGCGTACCGTGCACTTCCGCGCAAAAGGGTTAAAATTCTCATCCACGCATACGTGTACTGCACGCGTGCGCGTGGATGCAAGATTTTCATTTTGCAGTTTAAAAACAAAGTTGGGGACGTTGGACTCAGCGTTGGACCTCCAACGTTCCCTCCAACATTGGCATTTTCATGCGTACGCGTACTGTACGCCTACGCGCACATTGCCGTTTTTTTCATTCGCGCGTACGCGTCACTGGCGTGTACGCGTCGATTCAAAATTCTCGACTCCAACTTCTAGGCTTGGCATCGCGGACGTTGGAGGCAGCGTTTGAGGCAACGTTGGACCTCCAACGTTTGATTTTGGCGCATACGCGTACCGTGCGCTTCCGCGCAAAAGGGTCAAAAATGCCCATTTACGCGTACGCGTACTGCACGCTTCCGCGCGGACATCAAAATTTGCTTTTTTACCCGTACGCATCATAGACGCGCACGCGCCAGTCAAAATTCACTTAGCTCCAGAATTGAAGTTTTTATCGCCACATTGGTGGTAACGTTGGATGTCCATCGCTACCTCAAACGTAATCATCAGCCACCATGCAAAGAAGTGCTCTGTTTCTCTTCCAACGTTTGAGGCAACGTTGGTGGTCCAGCTTGGCCACCAACGTTGCTTCCTCCTCATCCTTTCCATGCTCCTTCTTCAACCTTCCTCCATACTTTCTTTCATCTATCATCAAACAATGAATGCATCAAAGCCTTGCTAAAGTCATGAGAATTCTTATCATTCTTAGCATACAAGTAATCATAGCATAAATCATCATGAAATTGTATCAAATTACTCATGGTTGAATGAATATAGGCATACATGAATTTCTACCTAATTTGCTTACTTATAGCTCAAGAAAGTACATAAAACCTATTAAAAATAAGGAAAAAGAATAGTTAAACTAGCCTAAGATGCCCTGGCATCATTAGCCGTCTGAGAGATATATAATCAAACTGGCAGTTTGCGCTTTCCAGTCACGTATTCACACGAACCCAAGTAGATACGGGTGGTTGTTAGGCACGCAGTCCTAGTATGATGAACAGAGCTGATTGTCACTGATCATCCTATTCACCATGTTGAAGAACGAGTATACATCTTAGAAATAAATTAAACACAGATCGAAGAGAAACAGTAGTACTTTTATTAATTTATAGGACTCAGCAAGGCCCCTCCCCTCAACCTAAGAGGTTTAGAAACTCATTCTGAAAGGAAATACAATGATGAAAACGAAAATATGGTGTAAAGTCTAGATGATGTTGTGTGAATAACATAAATTTAATCCCTTAAATACTAAACAAATGACTAGTAAGAGTAAAATAGTCTTTTTAGTGCTAAAATCCACTTCTGGGGCCCACTTAGTGAGTATTTGGGCTGAGTTTTGATGAGATCCATGTGCTATGAGGTCTCTAGGACGTTGAACGCTGGCTAGGGGGTCCTCTTTGGGCGTTTGGACACTGGTCTCTTCTCCTTGGGCGCTGGACGCCTGTAAGGGGGCAGGAGGCTGGCGTTGGACACCAGTTTTGGGCCTTCTAATCTGAAGCAAAGTATAGACTATTTTACATTGCTAGAAAGATTTGGAAGTCAACTTTCCATAGCCATTGAGAAAGCTCCATTTGGACTACTGTAGCTCCAGAAAAGTCCTTTTGAGTGCAAGGAGGTTAGATCTGGACAACATCTGCAGTGCTTTTTCTGTCTCTGAATCAGACTTTTGCTCCAGCTCTTCAATTTCAGCTAGAAATTACCTGAATTTGCAGAAAAATACACAAACTCAAAGTAGAATCCAAAAATGTTAATTTAACACTAAAACCTATAAAAACTTAATAAAAACTAAACAAAACATACTAAAAACTATATGAAAACAATGCCAAAAAGCATATAAAATATTCACTCATCACAACACCAAACTTAAACTATTGCTTGTCCCCAAGCAACTAAAAACACAGTAGGATAAAAATAAAATTAAGATACAATAAATCTCAGAGTTTCTAATGAAGCTCAGTTACAATTAGATGAGCGGGACTTAATAGCTTTTTGTTTCTGAATAGTTTTGGCATCTGACTATCCATTGAAACTTAGAATGGTTGGCATCTTTAGGAACTTAGAATCCAGATGATATTATTGACTCTCCTAGTTCAGTTCTTTTTTATTCTTGAACACAGCTTTCAGAGTCTTGGCCGTGACCCTAAGCACTTTATTTTCCAGTATTACAACCGGATACATAAATGCCACAAACACTTTAACTGGGTGAACCTTTTCAGATTT